>NW_010332351.1:80431-83432 GCF_000700745.2 Antrostomus carolinensis
TCTTTAAACTACTTGCTTCCAGATACTTCAACTCTTTGAAACTGTAAAATATATCTAAAGTGGTTAAGAAGTCATTAAAAGCATACACCTTTCATTGCAATGTGCAAACACTATATACATTAGCACATTTTTTAAGCAATTTGTTATCCATGGGACAGATGGAAACATATTTCCTATGGACAGATCCACCCTCTACCTTCTCTTTGTACTGGTTCTGCACTTCTGCTTTACAGTGCAAGTTTGTATTTCAATATTATCAGGTCACTATCAATGTCACCTGGCTTTGCTTCAGGATAAAAAATGTTCATTACCAAAACTGCTGTTTCTCCAAATGAAAATTCCACCTTTATATCCTGCTATGTCTAGTTGCCTTAAGAGCAGAGAGGCTGCTAAAAAGGCTGCTCTAATCCACAAAGGCACTTTGTGAGCATCAACAGCCAAACTCGCAATCACGGTGCTGAGTTGTTTGATCATAAATAAGTGTCCAAGAGAACCTTGCTGCAGGGTTCAGGATGGCTGAGAGACTCAATACCAAAATCCTTCCATGGAAGGACATTTTTAATGCGTTGTTATTACTACAGGATTTTAATTTTCCTGAGGTGGAATGCCGGTGTATTAGCTGCAATGAAGCTGACATCTGTGGTTATTCTGATTCATTTGGAGTGGACTCATATCTGCGTTTTTGCCAAAATCCACAGCTGTTTTACCCAAAGTAAAACCTCCTGTGGAAGACTGGCATGTGCAGGTCCAGTTACTCAGTCGAGTGGAGATAGGCCTTTTCAAAATCTTTCAGGCAGATCCCTGTAAACACAGAAAACCAAAAAGCTATACTGTCACTGCCACAGTGGAAGTTAACTTACTGCACAACAAATGTATCCACGGAATCATGCTTTCTACCTCTAAAAATCTCATGCTAATTGATTTTCTTCTGATGAAAAGGTGTCCCATTGTGTGTTGATTTCTTTTATCAATCAGATAATACTCCTTCCAAATAAAAATAATCCAGTGCAAGTTTTGGACACTCAGATAACACCATTTCTTTGAAAGAAATAAAAGTTTTCCCACATAAGGTTGTGTATTTGGTCTGGCAGAGTTGGAGTTAATTTTCCCCATAGCAGTCTTAATAGCGCTGTGTTCTGTAAAGGTGTTGATAACACCTCAGTGTTCTGGTTACTGCTGAGCAGTGCTCACACAGCATCAAGGCTGGCTCTCCAATATTTGTGCCCACCCCAGTAGGCTTGGGGTGGGGAAGGTCCTGGGAGGCGACACAGCCAAGACAGCTGACCCAAACTGACCAAAGGGATATTCCATACCATATGACATCTACTTAGAAATAAAAGCAAGGAGAATGGAGAGGGAAGGGGGGAGCATTTGTTATTTACAACGTTTGTCCTCCGGAGCAACTGCTACTGAAGCCCTGCTTCCTGGGAAGTGTCCCAACACCACCTGCTGATGGGAAGCAGAGAATAAATATTTTGTTCTTTTTTTGTTTCTGCACATGCAGCTTTGCTTTGTTTTTATTAAACTGCCTTTGTATTGACCCACAAGCTTGTTTGGGTTTTTTGCCCATCTTATTTTCTTCCCTCCCCATCCTGCTGAGGAGGGGCGTGATAGAGTGGCTTAGTGTGCACCTGACATTCAGCCAAGGTCAATCCACCACAGGTTGTGAAGAAGAGGGAAAAGATCTGAATAAAGACATTATATCAAAGGCATTATATATAAAAAAAAACTATTCCAGAGGCCCCATTTTGTTCTCTGAAGTGACCTTCACTGCCTGCTGGTACTGGACCATAACAAAACAGCATCTCACTTGGGTAAAAGAACTGGTGATTGCCATGGCAATAAACTCCTTGCAATAAAGCTGTGAGGAACTACCAGATATCTAGCAACTTCCTGGCTTCCAGGAAGGGCCCAACAGGTAATTTGTAGCTGCTGAATGTTAAGGCTCTTTTAAGGAACTTTATCTCATAAATGACTTATCTTCATTGAGTTAAAGTGGTTCCCTAGTCAGAGAATGATGGCAGTTTCAGCAAGTGACTTCCTTTCAACTCACTGGAGGTAATTAGAAATCTATTGAGATAAACTGGGTACCTGCCATGTCAGATGGAATGGGAATTTCATTAAAAAACTTAGTGTAAAATAAGCAGTCTAATTATAGCCATTGAATAAAGACAATAGGAAAAAAACAAACACAATGTCTCAGGTAATTATCCAGAGACTTCTCATAATCTCCTTGCACCTGTGGCTTTGTAGCATTTTGGGTTAGGGATTTTTACAGTACAGACTATGCACATGTACAGAAAAAAAAAAACCAAAACACAAAACAACAGCCTAGCTTGGACTGTTGTTTTATTGTATCATTAACTGAAATATAGCTTTACAAGAGAGGTTTTGATTAGTTTTGGTACGTTTTTTGGTTTTTTGTTTTGTATTGTTAGAATTGGGTCCTTTTTCACTTTTTTACAGGAATACTGAATTCTTCCTTAGGTCTTAGCAATTTTCTAAAAAGGGTCAGTATGCAAAGTTGTTCTGGATGCAAGAGAAGAGATGGAAAAGAGCAGAAAGCCTTAGCTACCCCAAACAGACCATTAATGGTTATTAGATGGCATGTTAAGCAAGTTCATGTCTGCCATGGACTTCATGGATTAGGTAGCAAATTGGCTTTCAGCGCAGCTTGGGCTACGCAGGTCACTCTGAACTAAAAGTTCTGTGATCCAATAGTCTCAGCTGGCCTCTCAAATGGCCATTGTATTACCTTGTATAGAAAAACAAAAACATGTAGATATCACTGAGAAAATTTTAGGTTATTTCATTCAGTACACACACATTAAAAAGCAAAAAGAGAGAAATAATGAATGTAATGAGGGTGCTACATCTGGGCAGGAACAACCCCAGGCTCCAGTATAGGTTGGGAAATGATCTACTAGAGAGCAGTGTAGGGGAAAGGGATCTGGGAGTCCTGGTGGACAGCAGGATGACCATGAGCCAGCACTGTGCCCTC
>NW_010332351.1:83534-141338 GCF_000700745.2 Antrostomus carolinensis
CATCTGGAATATTGTGTCCAGTTCTGGGCCCCACAGTTCAAGAAGGACAGGGAACTGCTGGAGAGAGTCCAGCACAGAGCCACCAAGATGATTAAGGGAGTGGAGCATCTCCCTTACGAAGAAAGGCTGAGGGAGCTGGGTCTCTTTAGCTTGGAGAAGAGGAGACTGAGGGGTTACCTAATTAATGTTTACAAATATGTTAAGGGCAAATGTCATGAGGATGGAGCCAGGCTCTTCTCAGTGATGCCCAGTGGTAGGAGAAGGGGAAATGGGTGTAAGCAGGAACACAGGAGGATCTTGAACTTGAGAAAAAACTACTTTACAGTGAGGGTGACAGAGCACTGGAACAGGCTGCCCAGGGAGGTTGTGGAGTCTCCTTCTCTGGAGACATGCAAGACCCGCCTGGACGCCTTCCTGTGTAATTTTGTTTAGGTTCCTGCTCCGGCAGGGGTATTGGACTAGATGATCTTTTGAGGTCCCTTCCAATCCCTAATATTCTGTGATTCTGTGATTCTGTAATAAGTACTCTGAAGACACAGTATCACACATAATTATTTTTTCACCAAATAGTTTTTAACTATACTAAAAATAACATGTTCTTTACTCTTTTGCATTGATAAAGATCAAATGACAAGCACACTTTGTGAATGAATTACCAGAAGGTATTGTGGTAGCCATGAAGCAATGTGTTCTGTATGAAACAAGTAGTTCTTTGGATGTCCAGACACAGGAGATCAATTGGGTATGCAAAAAACTTAATTAAAATTAGGAATAATTCCATAGGCCATTTCCTCTAAAATAAATATTCTGCATCTTTCAAATTCCTACGTGATCTACTCTGACAGTTTTGGAAGGGTTGCTCTTTTTAACAGATTGCAGTCTAACCCCAAAATAAACATTTAATAAAAGAACATTTTTAATGGAACAGTTAATTTTATCTTCTAGTGGAAACTATTACAACACATTCAGTTTAAAAACAAATAAAAGCAACACTATTGAAGGCTTCAGTTTAGGAATGCAGATTTTCCATTAATTTTTCTTTCCAAAAAACTCCATAGTTATTCCATTGGCTTTAATGGAGGTATTGTTGGTACAAACCTGATGTTTTTCCAGCTCCTTTTAAGTTTTATTCTTCACTTTACCACTTGTTTTTTTCTGCATTACACTGTGCATTGCACAGCGATTAATTATGGTAGTAACGGATCTCGTATTTTCTTAAAGATGGTAGGCACCAGCCTGCACAACTTATTTTACTATTAGGATACAAAAAGCCAGAGATGTGCCAGCTGTCTTCTGGCATCAGATGGTATTCTGTCATGTTTCATCTAGAAAAGGGCAAGGCACTGCTAGTCACTTTAACTATGGAGGAACCGTTCATCTCACATCTCTCTAGCTAAGTCTGACCAGGCTAATCAAGGGAGCACTTTCACAATTGAAACACTTTAACTTAAGAAACATTTTAAAAGGAAAAATATAAAAAGCATTACATTCTACAATTCTGTACTCCAGAAATTTCTAGAAAACTGTGGCTTTAAACATAATTTTCATAAAAATAATGTTGGAACAAATGCTGTTTGTATGTATTGCCTTTGCACGGTTTTTATGTGGGCTATTTAAGAATTACTGAGAAAAGGAAGAGGCAGTTGCCACACATGTAATTGCATCTCTGAATAGGGCTTTCTCAGAGACAGCTGAAAAGAGAATTCAAGCTGTTAAAAGCTCTCTAGAAATGTCACAGGCACATAAATCACAAAAAAGGTGGAGTATTCTCTGAGGGGTACCATGCCTTTCTGTGGGGAAAAAGTATCTAATATTGCACAAAGTACATCTGGAGAGGACACAGACACTGCAACCTCCCTTCACAGTAGCACGGAGGGCAGATGAAAGAGTGGGTCCATGTATTGATGTAAAGAATCCCTACCTAGCACACCACAGAGTCCATAGCCACTGCTCCTGATCATCATCTTCCCTGATAACATCACTGCTTCTATGACCCCATTTCCCTTAAATGAAGCTTCACGCTATTTTTGATGAAGACACAGATTCATTTTACTAATTAGTATACATCTTGGTACTTGTGAATTGACGAGTACAAAAAGGACCATGATCCACTAATGGAAACATGGGAAATTACAAATAAAAGACTGCAACATAGATTTCTGTTCAAGTATTCTGTAACTTTGCACAAATGCAAGAACAAAAAAATCATGTAAACATGTCAGAAAACAAGATTTCTCAGCATCTCAAAATTGTCAACCATTTTGTTCAACATTTTTCTCAGGGCAGTAACTCAAATAATAAATGACTCAGTATAGCTATTCTTAGAACTTATTTAAGTTCTCTTAAATTAAGAGAAAGTAAATAGTGCCCCCACTCAAAACAGGGTCTTCCTTTCCACAAGAGTGTGTTTCTGTTCTCGTTTTCCTGAACATTTGCTTAGGAGCTTGCTCACTTGTGACATTTCTATCATTATGATTAACTGAACTTTGACTTTTCATTTCTACTATCATTTTTAATTCCTCCCCCATTTCCCTCACATTCCTATTTTTAAAAAGTGTGGTGACAGAAAGGAAGTTTTCCTTGTGATTCATCATAAAGAAAAGTTAATTATTTTATGGATACTATTCGTCACACTTAATTATTGTTATTTAATGGGTCAAGGCCTGCATTTTTATTAGGACTAAGTCAATACTAATTTTTCTTCTGGTGTACTCTAGAAATCAAGTGTTCTAAGTCACTTAAGGCATGACAGAATCGCTTTTTTATTTTGGGACTGCTCTGACACAGAGAACTGCAACCATTCATGATTCAACTCAATGACCTCTTTTTTGCTATCCTGCAACATGGCAACCTTGATATCTTCCCTCTGATTAGGGTGTAATTGGGGTACTAGGGAGCATGTATCCTTCTGATTTGGGATTTTTATACACGTAAAAAAGCAGATGCCTATTTAGACACAGCTACATAGGCATCTGCACTAAGAAATTTTACTTCTTTACAATAAAGACACTCTTAGTTTAGTACTGCGCTTTTACAATCTAATCTGTTCCTGCTGTTCACTTTGTAGTCAGAGGTTATGCCACACATGTAGGTTGCTCACTACACCCATTTCAGGAATGCTCATTTCATCATGATCTTCCAGTGCATCCATTTCAGCTCACTTCCTTTCTTTCAAGTCTAGGTGACACACTAATGGAAAACCAAGAAAAGATGTACCATTGTATCACAAGGACTGGGAGAACTGTTTGACATGTAGTTATCTCAGATAATGCCCTAATCACACTTCTAAGGTGCTTTCTCTCTTAAGTACATTAACTTAATTTTGCATGTTTGCCTTTTTTCCGTCAGCATTTACCTATCTCCTCTCATGGCTTTTACTGAACATGCATTCAATTTCAAACTGTCCTGCTGCCCATTCAGTTCATGTTTCTTTTCCACTCTCCTGGTGACAGGATTATCTTTCTTACATGTCTAGTAGACATCTTTCTCTGACCTGGAAGAGCCACAGTTGCTGTCAATATCCAGCTCCTCATTCAAACAAGCCCCAGAACCTTGCCAGTTTCCTCTGCCAGGAGCTCTGTTCCAATTCAGTTAAGGCTCAGAGCAGAAAGCAGAATACTATTTTTCTTGCAATTACTTTCGAGGTCAGTAATGGGGTCATCAGTAATTAACATCTAAAACATTTCTGACCATTTCTATTTTTATTAAAACAGGGAAATCTGACATTCTTCTGCTTTGGGGTGGGCTACGTGTTCTTACATATTTAAAATCAGGAGACTAACACCCACTACTTCTACACTAGGTGGATCAACTTTCGCTTTTAGAATTGAAAACTGCTGCTTACTGCCTTCCACCCTTCCATCCTTCCTGAAAAGAAAATGAGAGGGAAGTAGATCTTTAATTTCTTCCTGATGGATAAGTTTTAATTAAAGTTGAAATTAAAAAAGAAAAATGAGTCAACTCTAACAGGAGTATTTATTTATTTTGTGAGCACTAATTCAAACAATTAAAAATTGCAACCTACTTTAATTTTTTGAATTATTGCTATAAACTCTAATAAACCAACCAATACTTAACCATCACTTAAACCATGGCAATACCTAACCATTTGGTAATTACTGTTCTGCTCTGAACTTCATGACATGAAATGATAAACTAAATTTACAGATTTGATTAGTTGGTAATATCTACTTCATGTATTTCTGAACATGAAAAAAAATAAAGCACAATAGTACTAAAATATAGTTATATTTCCGACACTCAAGCCACTCTTGCTGATTGACATTAAGCATCTCACATTTTTGGCATTTATTAATGTGAGATTAGAAGAATTAATCTCATTGTATTGAAAAACCTATACAATGCAGTCTCAGCAAATAATTTAATTCAAAGAAAAAAGAATTATTCTTTCTAATTATTAAATTAAAATAATCTTGTCACTAAAGAAATTAAAAATCTTTCCAGTTTCCATGGATGGTAAGCTCAACAAGAAGAATGGCAAGCTAAACAATGCATCCTGGGCTGCATTAGACAAAGTCTTGCCAGCAGGCTGAGGGAGGTGATCCTTCCCCACTACTCGGCACTGGTAAGGCCACACATGGAGTACTGTGTCCAGTTCTGGGCTCCCCAGTACAAGAGAGACATGGACATACTGGAGAGAGCCTAATGAAGGGCCCCAGAGAAGGTGAAGGGACTGGATCTGGATCTTCTCCTGTGGGAACAGGCTGAGAGAGCTGGGACTGTTCAGCCTGGAGAAGAGGAGGCTCAGGGGGGTCTCATCAGTGTCTATAAACACCTGAAGGGAAGGCACAGCGAGGACAGAGCCAGGATCTTTCCAGTGCTGCCCAGGGACAGGATCAGAGGCAATGGGCACAAACTGAAACACAGGAGGTTCCCTCTGAACTTAAGGAAAACCTTTTTATTGCGAGGGTGGCTCAGCACTGGCACAGGCTGCCCAGAGAGGTTGTGGAGTCTCTATCCTTGGAGATATTCAAAGGTCATCTGGACACAGTCCTGGGCAACTGGTTCTAGATAGCCCTACCTGAGCAGGGGGGTTGGACCAGATGGCCTTCACAGGTCACTTACAACCTCACCCACTCTGTGATTCTGCAATTATTGACTGCAAGCAAAGATGCATTTCTAATTTCTCTGATCAATTGTTCTAAGAGCAAATTTTCGGTGGCAAACTACCCTCATTGTTAGGAGATAGCGTTTTATTTCCAATCTGAGTATTTCAAATTTTTATTTCCAGCAGTTGAATCTTGTACTATTTTTTTTTCCACAGACACAATGATGGGTTACTCAGGTTTCTCTCCAGGAAAAGAGAAAACTAATTAGTGTTATTACTGATTCTGAAATGCTCATATAATAAATCTGTTCCCTAACTGTGTTCACTGGCACACAGATGCCAGCCACCACACTGAACAGATGAATGACCAATCATCTTTTTATTTTATTCCTTGGAAACGGTGAAAATTACTGAGAAAAGTGAATATTGTTAAGTTTCTTCCAAAGAGATTATTTTGAAATTACTCCTAAATTGAAATCATAAGCAGAAGTAATTTGAGATTGCTTCAGTTGTGCTATAAAAGATTCCAAACAGGGGTAATTTTACATCTTTCAGGTTCAGAGATCTAAATAATGGACCTCCCAGTGTGGTGACATTTTCACATACCATATGAGGACTGAGGGTAACAATGGGGTGATTCCTTCCTCACTGTTATTACACTGCAACTTGTCAAGCAATTATCTCTGACATGAACAAAGCAGAAAGATCACACCCTTCCATACTCTTAGTACTGAGGTTATGATGAAAAAAAAAACAAAAACCACAGAGACAAGACAGAGACAATACGACACCAGGTTGTAATTCACTCATGAACATTTTTTAGCTGGCTCTAACTCACATTTTTTAAGGTCCACTGAAATATTGTTGAATTAAAAGCATTCTCAATAGATTTCTTTTCCATGACAACAGCTTGGAGGAGGTTTCAGAACAATTTTATGATACAATTTTTGTGCTGTGCCATATCATTTTCATGTAATTGTGGAGTGTGCTGCAAAAAAAAGTGCTTGCATCTTTACAGTATAGAGTGTGGCAATAACAATCACTTGGTTTTGTGTTGGTCTCTACTATGTACTAGAAATGACCTTCATTCTGCCCTACAGTCTGATTTCAGATGTGTAACTCGCATCACAGCCAGTTAGGCAACGGTAAAAAGTTCATAGCAGACCCAATTGCCTAAATGCCCTCAACACCAAATGGTTTCCTTTATAGAAAACAACACTGTATTTAAATGCAAGTTGACAAAAAGTCCCAAAATTATGGAACTTCTTACCTGTGAAAAGGATGAACAATTTTCATATGTGGCAACATAGAAGCAATTGGACCACTCTATTTGTCTTCTGTATTTGAAAGGACAAATGTTACATATATTTGTCATGCACCTCTACAGCAACACATCTTTAGTGAGTTCTAGAAGAAATCACATAAACTTACTTGCAGTAAACTCTGTGGACATGCTGCCTCATACACATGCAAGAGGTTCCACACACATCAGGAAGTGACCTGTAACTTGATGATCTAGTCTTTGGGCATGTTTAGTAATTACATGATCCAGTTCATAAAAGGATATCTTTTTTAATTATTGAAAATATTAGGAAAAGTAAGCAGAGTTTGTTGTTGTTGTTTAAACAAATAAAGCTATGTTTTCTTTTTCTGTGCTCTGAAGTCTTCTTCTGCATCTGCACATTTGATAAATAGATGAGATGTCAGATAATTTACTCCCCAGTCCAAAAGAAGTTTTTGCGAGCTACCCAAACTTTTTTTTTTACTACCAACTCTACCCAGTGATATAGATTAATGGGATATCACCATGCCTGACAGTCAAGGAAAAATGATGTTATGATTTTTTATTATGCATATTTAATCAATATTTTATTTGTGGCTTACAGTAAACTAATTCTGAGTTACAGTATGTGCTCTTTTAAAATTATCAGAAATACCATGAAGCTGTCAAGCTTCAGCTACTTGATTTTAGGGAAGTGCTAAGTCATTATTTTAACTGTGCTGTCAGTATAGAGCTCTTGTTATATAGGACAAAAAAAAAAAAAAAAGAAAAAAAAAAGGGAAAATTTAACCAGAGTGCAAGAGTCCATAAAACTAAGACATCAAAACTTCAGAACTCCACGTTTAGAAATAGCAGCATCTGCTGTAACATACAATTTTTAAGACTTCCTATGAAAAATATGCAAATTATATGTACACTTCTGGCTTGCATCCAAAATCAGTAAGATGAACCACATATATCAAACCCAAAGGGCTGGAAAATCATGCAGAAATCAATTCTGTTCCTCTTCAAAATCAGAGTTTAAATATTGAAATACCAAAGGTTCTCTTGTCCACCAAGGCTCAGTTTCCAAATTTGTCCAGATCACCTAGGATCTGACCCACTCCCTACACAGCACCTGTCCCCAGTTAATAGAGGAGAACAAGGGGGCATCTGTGGAGTGCTTGCACAGCCCACCTTTGGCAAAATGTCCTGAGTAACCAGATGTTAAAAACATCCAAGCAGGTGTTTTCCAAAAACTACATTAGAGGAAGATTATCTTTAGCTTGTTTAAACAGTAATGGGGAGTTATAAGGAGACTTTCAAAACAAGGAAGGCACCAGCTTTAAAGAAGTGTAAAAGAAACATGGAAATTTCTAACACTGGGGAGAGACCTGGGAGTGGGGACAGCAGCAGCCAAAACCAGGTGTGTCACTGCCAGCAGTTGCCCCACGGTATCACAAACTGCATCCCAAAGTGGCACAGTGGCAAAACCCCACCCCGCTAGAGAAGTGACAGTGTGGGGCACAGCACCTGGGGACCCACACTGGGGTGTGCCAGGGACCTCATGAAGGTGGTCACTGGTTGATCCTGTATAGTTCACTGATTGCCATAAAATTGTATGCTGCTGATAAAATAATAAACTGCTTTCATCCTGTCTTGGTTTGAAGGACACAAACTGACCAAGTTTTCCCTGTGGCAGGCATGTATGGGATCTCATCTGCCCAACTTGGCCATCTCAACTTTGTCTAAATTTTAATGACCTAGTGAACCAGTTTTCCTGAGTACCTTAATGAGCTAGGTAGTGAATAGAAAGAGGTAGATGTCTTTAAAGGTCTTCCTGACTAATTTAGGTGCAGGTACTCAAGTGGATATGATCTTTCCCACTGGGGCTCTTCAAAGACTTATCTTTGTCTATATAAGGTACTTTTGTCTTACGTCTTGACTAGGAGATTCAAGTTACATACACGTGAAACTGGACTGAGTTTTCACCTAAGGTTAGGTGAGGTGAATGAAAGTCTCGGTGTAGAAAAATAAAACATCTAAAATAACTCTAATCCTACAATTCTTATACAGCTGGAAGAAGCCCAATATCTTTAACAGCTACTGTTTTCAGTGCAATAGATGGCTTGAGTTTGAAATTAAGGCTTTATTTTTGAGGCATTTCCTTCCTGTGAGGAACTGAGAAAACATAAAAAAAGCCATTGAAAAATATAAAAACTGTACGTATAGTTTGCTGATAAAAACCTTCATAGACAAAGACAAGTGCATTACCGTTGATGCAGTACCTGCTCTCTCACCTCTTACATTTCAGTCTGTACATCAGAATTTTACAAGGATGTTGTTAATTCCCAAGACACTGGAGATCTTTTTCAGGAAACCTGACAGGCCCTTAATTATACATGTCCTGGAGGACACTGGTACAATATCAATTTTGTTTCCTTGGTTACTAACTCATGTAATCATAATGTATATACTCTACCACAGCATTACTATGACATGCCAAAGAAAGCATGTCATTATTCAGGCTGGTAAAAACTCAATAAAAACCAGCTGTACAAAACTTTAGATTATTTAAATTGTATCAAGCGTTCTCCTTTATTTGACTTAAAGAAAATGGCAGCAGTAAGTCAGAGAATGCACATGAACTAAATTAGGATTATTTTCATTATATTTTTCAGTAGTGTTGTCTTTATAATCAGCTGTATACAGGGGTATTTCAGAAGCACTGGTAAGTGTCAATGTTTTGTTACGAGTACTGTATGAACATAAGAAAGATTCAGTTGGACAGAAGTAGCTTGGTAGATTCTTGACCTCTTCACTAGGAAAGGAAAAAATGTCTGCGGGTTGTAACAAAAATATTGGCAACCTCAAGCTTTCATTAGCATACAATACAATACTTCACTTACTTCATGTTTTTCCCCTGTTCATTTCTACCTCATGGTAAAAGGATGATATTTTTTACTTGCATATGACAAACAGATTTTGTCAATGTCTCTTTAGCTATAGGGTGTCTTCTGAGATCCAAAATGGATGTCTGCAAAGACCACACCTCAGAAAAGCCAGACTTAAAGAGATTGTTTATCTTGGGTTTTATAGCTTTGTAACTTTATCACATTTTGGAAGCTATGAAGAAATGTAAAATAAGGTAAGTGGATAAGTACGATCCATGGAGTTTGAATGGATGTGTGTCAGAGCAGACAAATTCCACTAATTCTTACTGCAGGCAGAGTTTCAATGGACAACAGCACTACTGATGACAGCATTTTCCACTTTTCTACACTTCATTTGGGGTGGGGGGAGCGGTGGTGAGTTGTTCACCTGCTGAGTAGTCAGCCACAAAAATAGCTCCATCTGCTCTCTGCCTGCATTTGGTAGTGCTGAATGCTGTTCAGTACTTGGTCATTTTTTAAAATGAGTTCTGTTCATTTTCCAAAGGTTTCCCTTTAGCCCCCTTCAGAATTAACTTAGAACCAGTTGAAGATCACTTACATAATATATACAAAAGATTAAAAAAAAAAAAGTTGGATGCAAAAATCACTACAAGTGACGCGCCACTGGGATCCCACTGCTGCAGGGTTTCTCTTGCCTGTCCAACCTCACCTTACAGAAAAAAGTCCTGAAGAAGAATCAACTGTAATGCAGTTTCCTTCATATAATTCACTTCAAAGTGAATTAAGTTTTCTTGATAATTTGCTGGATAAAAGATTTTAACTTTTGAAAAAAAACCTTATCTTTGTCAAAGGGCTTTTTAAAAGCTAAAGAGTTTAAAATATCAGCTGAAGGAAAAGTTGAAAAATTTACCAAGCAAAAGTAAAATTAGCACCATGAATATAAGGGATGAATTTACAGAACTGTGACACTGGGGGGGAATTCATACCCTCCAACTTTATGGACCTAGACAGCTGTGTGTGACACACTTATTTAGCCTATGTACATAGTCAGTGAAAAGAAATGAGCATTTTTTTCCCAGGTAGATGTCAAAATAGATCAAATGCATTGTTTGGAATACAGTCAGAAATAAAACAAACAAAAAAACCTCACCACTGTACAGTGGTGCAGCCTTGCTGTCTAAAATTGAGACCAAGGCAACATTAGTGTTCTCAGCACTACTTAGTGGGATGTAACCAAATAAATATTTTGGTACTGAAGGAAGCAGCGTCTACTGATAGTCTTGGAATCCCAAAATGATGGTTTTGGGGAAAGGATTATAGTAGTAGCAAGTAAAATATAAAGAAAAAAAGCCCAGTAGCTTCTGATATTTAAAGCTAATGATGCTAAGATGACAGGCTGTGAACATAGTATCTGTGCCAAGTTCGAAGCTTGTAATAAATAAATTCCACATATATTAGCACTTATATAGAAGAGAGATTCTTGTAAGGAAATCTGCTCATTAGACATTTGCAATCATCTTAGTTATGTGATTTGGAACAAAATTTTAATTACTTAAACTTGCACCAGGTGGAGAATGCAACAACATTTAGCTCTATCTGTATCAAAATGATTATGCTACGGCTTAGACTGGATACTCCTTAGAGCAACAAGGGATGACTGGGCTCCTACAGGAATGAGGGAAGATCTATGAGAGAAAGGGAGAAGAGCATAAGGGAAATAAGAAGATAATAGTATATAGGTTCCAGCTTGGAAAGTGGGAAGAGAAACTGCTTCTCTTTTTTGCATAAATGTAGAGCTGCAGTGATAGCAGCTGTCACTGCCACTGATGGGTGGTAACGGAGCCAACTAGTCTGGAAATTCCTGCCTAACTCATCAAATAGCTTTCTGAATCTATATGAAAGACACACACACAGAGTTTAAAGCCATTAAAAGGCTCCCTGGGTAGCTTTTTAAGTATTTTTGAATGTTCTCCTTTGAAAGATATTCATAAATCAAGACATTATTTTTATTATTGAGAATGTTCTGTAATCATTGAGCAATTCTCAAGTCAGACAAACACATAAAAAGTCAGTCAATAAGAAAGTTAAAATGAGGATAAAAGCATAAATAGATGCAGCATCACTGATTTTCTAAACTGATTTTTTTAGTAAAAAGCCACGACGCAATAATACTTTAAAAACTTACTATTCAAAGATACAGAAATTTAGCAGAATGGTTTAATGTCCACAATTGAAATTCACAAGCAATGCTGTCACTCTCACATAAGAGAGAAAGTAAAATTTCCTGTGAATAGATTCTGCAATCAAGGCCCTTTCTTGATGGGTCTGCTTTTTTGCACTGAGGGAGGAGGTTAGCAACCATTTTGTGCCAATATAAAGTCTTCCCAAAAGTACTAATGACAAATTAGTGTTTTTGATGGCAGAAGCTTACAGAAATATAGTCCAAACTGTAAATCAATATAAAAATGACTATTTTATAAATATAATAAACAAGGTTTTTAACTTTCAGTAATCAGAAACAGAATTACAGAGATGGAAATGAACAAGTTTTACTAGTTAAAATTCCTTATAGTCAAGAAAAGTAATTATGTTGGATTATATATACTTAAATATACATAAATGACAGCTGCTCAATGACCTAAATGGCCTTAAAATACTATGTCACCCTATCAGTAACTCCTAAAGAGAATCATGACTTTAAATTCTGTGTTGACACTTTTGCATCTAAAGATCTAGGAGTCAAAATCTAACTCAATATAATCAAAGAAATAATATTTACTTTTCTTGGGTTCTGGGTAAAAAGATTTCTATTTAAAACAACACAAGCTTAATGCTATTAACTATCCAGGCGTTTCTGTGTCATCACATTGATACATTTTCCTTTTTTGGCAATGACAACCTTTGTGGAAACGACCTTTTGGAGGTCTGAGCATATTTATGTGATTTATTTGATGACTGTAGACACATTCCTTTTACCATACATGATTTGTTTTAACAGAATCTATGTTTGAAGCTACTTCTATTTTGCAAAATGCCTCTTTCCTCCAGGAGATTTGTTGCATTGGCTGGGTGACCACCTGCACTTCTGTACTGATGAGATAACACTAAGTAGTAGAAGTTTTGAGTTTTATCTGCTTTGTAGAGCTCATTTCTCATAGAAATAGTTATTTAATTGATAATTAATTTGTACAGTTACATTCTAAATTAATTTACACACACATACACACACTAGAGGGAATGGAAGGGGAACAGGATAAACAAAATTTCTCCTCTAGTATCAGAGAAGGTTTAACTTAACACTTTTTTTAATTAGTATCAAACCATGTTATAAAAACTACCCTTCAATTTTGGATTAACACATTTTTATCTTCATCTCTAAACACTCTTGTTCACTAGAAACAGTTGATGTGGGGAAGAAAAGATGTCTGTGCTTATGAATACTCCCTCATTTTGCAACATGGCCTCCACTCCCTTCACTAATTTTTTATTTTACTTAAGATACTTTTAAATCAACAACTGTCTTTAAATAACTGCTTGCATGGCACTTTGTACATGGAGATCCCTTATGCTATGATTAAATAAACAAACTAATAAAAATCTAATAGATAGAAAAATAAAGTCACCATGCTCTGAAATGAATTAAAAAGTTAAATGAAAGAAATAATTTAACCACCATTATAACACTTTTTTAACTTTAATAAGTTACCTCACCTACAAGATGCTAATTTTAATTCTAGCCTTCCTCTTGGTTCAGTGAAAATAAAGTCCCATTTATCCTTTTACTTCTCACTACTAAGTAGCCACTCATAGTACTGAAGAGGTACCTGTTTCTAATACAAGTTGCCAAAAAAAAAGTACGTACACCTGTCTACTGCTTCCTTGATTTGTCACTTACACCACACACACACATGAAAAGAATGACAGTAATGACTACATTTCGAATAACCAGCCATAATTCTGTATGTATAATATCTCAGCATATAAACAGCCAACTCGGAGAGCAACTTACACTTCTGATATCATAATAGTGGCTTTATATCATGCATTAACATCAGCACTGTTTTCTTGTCTGGTATGAACTGATGACAATCACAAAACTATTAATTAAATTCAAAGAAAACCTTTTTTTAGAAGGGCTGTGATTTGCCTGTGGGAACAGCTCCAGTGCAGGTAAGACTGCACTGGGGGGGCGAATCATGGCAAAAAGGACTGGCAGGGGCTCTTTTGGGGGCTCTTTGGGGGCTTTTTGAAGGCAGGTAAGCAGCTAGCTGGTGTCAGGGACTGGTAGCTCGTGGGCACTGCTGATGAGGCGAGGACAGCCAGCTCCTCCGATGGCCACCATCAGTCCCGTGAGAGGCGGCCCAGGGAACGCCAGCCAACAGAACGGGAACCAGAGCCTGGTGGGGCAGTTTGTGCGGGCAGGGTGCAGTCCCCTGCCCCTGCCTCAGGAAGGCTTGCCCACCTACTGGGCGTTGCCTTCCCACGGAGACAGCCATGGTTTCCACCCGGCTGAAGACCATTCCCAGAAAGAACGTGGCAACTCAGACACAAACATGCAGCTGTCCAGGTCTCTGGCTGCATGGAGTGCCTGAGCCTGTCACTGTGAGCAGGGGACAGCAGAGACAATGCCTGTGTGTGCTGTGACCAGGTGAATGATGTGCTCAGCATGGTGGCACAACTGAAGGAGGAAGTGGAAAGGTTAAGGAGTATTAGGGAGTGTGAGAGGGAGATAGATTGGTGTAGCCACACACTACCATCCCTAAGGCAAAGGCAGCAGATGGAGACTCCACAAGAAGTAGAGGATCTTCTCTGCAAAACCAGGACACCCTCTTACCTCCAGGCAGAAGGAGGGGACCTAAGAGACAGAGGGAAATGGAAACAGGTCCCTGCTCGGGGTGGTAGGCGAATCGCCTACAGATCTCTCTTACCTCCCAAGCTGCCCTTGCACAACAGGTATGGGGCTCTAGAACTTGAGGGTCAGTCAAATGAGTATGTGGATGAGGATCCATCCAGGGGGTTGCCTAAGGTGAGTCAGTCAGCCCCAAGCATTCTGACTGCCTCCATTAAGTAAAAAAGGAGGGTAATAGAAAAGGCCCTAGAGAATGAATGCTGGCAACTGGTTAAGGACATGGCTCCTTCTCCTCCTGTCAACATGCAGGTGTCAAACAGGGTTAGTGCCCTTCAAGCTGAGGAGGAGTTGGGTATGGCTTTGAAGCATGAAACTGACCCACTACGCTCTGTGCCGTACAGGACCACCCAGAAGAAATTATGATTGTTGTGGGAAACACCCTTCTCCAGGGGACAGAGGCACCCATCTGCCAACCTGACCCCTTGTCTAGAGAGGTTTGTTGCCTGCCAGGGGCTCGCATCAGATATGTCAAGGAGAGACTATCAGGTCTGATCCACCCATCTGACTACCTCCCCCTGCTGCTCTTCCATGTGCAAACTAATGATACCAAAAGCAACCTGGGAACTATCAAAAGGGATTTCAGAGCCCTAGGAGCACTGGTCAAGGGCCCTGGGGCACAGGTTGTTTTCTCCTACCAGTTAGGTTTGCAGATGAGAAGAGGAGTAGGCATGTTCTCCAAGCAAACAACTGCCTGCACCACTAGTGCTGGCAACACTGTTTTGGTTTCAATGATCATGGGACCCAGTCTGATGATCAACATCTGCTTGGGAGTGATGGGATCCATCTCACCAACAGGGGTACACGTGCCTTTGCCAATAGACTGGCCAACCTCATAACGAGAGCTTTAAATTAGGAAGGAAAGGAGTAGGGTGGAATTATGGAAATTATGGAGATTATTCAAACAATAAAACAAAACTCAAGGGGGTACAACCCTGGCAAGTGAATACAACCAAGCAAGTGCCTGCAGAACGTGTCTATGGGGTATCCTCATTCACCCCTCCTGTAAAATCGGCATGCTCTAACTCCTCTCTGAAATGCCTGTATACTAATACACACAGCATGGGAAATAAACAGGAAGAGTTAGAGACCTGTGTGCAGACGCAGGGTTAGTGGAGTGGAGGCCATGTTGCAAAATGAGGGAGTATTCCATTCTATAGAGTTGGACAAATGAATACATAGTTTCCTGAAAGGTGTTTTTCTCCTAAAATGAGCTATATTTGCTATTCATAGTATTACTTGTGATATAAATGCATTAAACATCCCTGATGTCAGATTTGCAACTTCATATTTAAATGGAGGTAATGTGATATGGAGGTAATCTGCTCCCCTACAACCCAAGTCAAGTTCTTGGTTTCTCTTCTATCTCAGATGCAATGAATTGCCTTAAAAAAAAAAAAAAAAAATTGCAAAAAAACCAAAACCTTCTAAATTTACACACTTTCTCATTAGTTATTCTTCCTCCCCAACTAGATTATGAATGACCCCTGAGGAACATAATTTCAGTCTGGAGTACAGCTAATTGTTACCTCCCTTCCCTAATAAAACCCTTGTCTTCTTTCCTTATTTCATTTCAATTTACATGCTCAAAAAAAATTTACTAATTTTTTTAGTTGTCTGGGAGGTCTAACTCTTTTTTTTTTTTTTTTCTCAACCTTACTTTCCAACCTGTAGAACAGAGCTTACTTTCTTGGCTGATAAGTGTCTTTGCTCCTTGTAGACTCTTCACTTACTCCTAGTATTTTTTTTTAGGGTAGTTAAAGATTAAATATTTCTCTGATTTTCGTTTGCTTCTGCCTGGAAGAAAATTCTAGATGATTTTACATTTTCATCTTACAGAAGCTCCAACCCCCTGGCTATTAAATTTCCCAAATTGACTGATTTAGTATAGCTCCTTACTTTTCCAGAAATAACACCTCTGAATAAAATCTGTAAATAATAAAAGTATACACTTTAATATGTGAACATATATGTACTTGTTTTTGTGCTTATTTGTCAAAGCATCCTTCAACCTGATTTTGCTTTCTTCATGTTCAACTGAGTCATACACTGCTTATCTTTTATTACCAAAGGAGAAAACAAACTGGAAAAAATGAAACGTAAACTTTGTGGAAGTGAATGACATTTTCCTTGCCTCACTGATGAAAACACTGAGTGGAAAGCTATGAGACATTACCTGACAAAGGATGACTGGGGCTTAATTCACATACATGTGGCACACCATTGAAATGATACGTCACATTTTTCTTAGCTGTTACTTTCTCCTATAAAAGTGTCTACGGTATAAATGTGTAATTGAGACCCTTGATACCTGAATCACTAACTGTGTTAGCTATAATGCTTTTCGTGCCATATGCCAACTGGAGATGTTTTTATCTTCAGAATAAGTATTATTTTTCAACGTGGATTACCAAAAAGAAACAGGACTGTTTCTTGTCCACAGAAGTTGTGCTTGAATGTGCAAGTGACAATAACAGGATACTTAACAAAACAGTTCTCAGGGTGATGAACGCAGTAGGTCATAACACTTTGAACAGTTTTATCAATCTCTGTTTACATTATAAATTATAATGTATTATAATTTATATTTCAAAATTATTTAAAATAATTTCTTATTTATAAAATTATAAATAAGAAAATTAATAATAATCAGAGATACTCTCAGCTGCAGCACAAATGTGTTAAGGCCTATAATAAACTCATAATCATCAAATTTAATGGCAAATCTTTAACTTGGAATTGAGTAACAGATAAGAACTGGACTTCTACCTCAGTCAAAGGTACTGCAGAAGTTCCATTTAACTGAACTTCTCTTAGCTGAAACTAATACTGAGCTGTAGATTATTCATGGCCCTAGATCTGTATTCAAAGTCCCATATTTGGACAGCAAGTCTAAAAAAATGTATTTATTTTTCTTGTCTTTTTTTCACCATATTTACATGAAAAATAATCAAACTCAATTAACTCGTGCAGGCCTACAACACCTTCTCCTCCAAGACTAAGTCTTCATGACATAACAGTACCATGAAGTTAAAGAGATTACCCTTTTAAGAAATTTTTTAGCATTTTTCTCAATAAATGTTCTCCCTCTTGAAAGGTATGAAATAATTTGTTTATTAACCTTAAGCATGAAAATGAAAGCCATGTTCTTAGACCAGAAAGAATAAAAATCCCAGTCCTCACAACTTTAGGGTTTAACAAAAGCATCCTGCTCAAGGATTCCAGTATGTAGGTATTGTGACTTCAACTAAATCACATAGGCATTCTTACAGAGAGAGAGTGGAAACAAAATCTAAAAGGACTGCGTGTAGTAATATGTCATTATCTGAAACGTACCTGGGGATTATTTTTTCTGGTCTGAGTCATTTTTTAGAGTTTGATTTTGACAATACTAACTGAATACATTTAACTTGATAGCATGTTCCACTTCACATTACAGTTGGTGATATGAAATCATGTTATGAATCTTCATTAATCTGCCTTCATAAAAAACGTATAAAGGCTATTATTTCTCTTGGTTTGTATATGAATAAATTGAATTTGCAGAAAATGTTTAGTGACCTTCTAAGGTCATACAGGCAGAAAAAGACATCCTAAAATGAAGAAAATACTATTTTCACCCTAAATAACTTTCACCTCTAAAAACAAGTTCATTTTAATTTCTTACAGCACATAGGGCCAGATCCAGCATAAAATCCTGTGAAGCTTGGTCAAGTTTGTATTTCATTTTGGGCATTTGAGATCAACATTTCTCAATCTGTTCCTGTTTTAACTACCCTTCTTGCAAGTAAAGTGATGTTTGCATTTTGACAATAACAGAAATGTTCAGATTCATGATCACTTATTCAAACATGTTTAAATTAAATTATATTAAACATGTTCAAATCATTTCACTGTCCATTAATTTGCCTACCTTTGGTATGGCAGGGCTATTCAGTGACTCAAATGCACATAAAAATACCTTTCCAAAAACATTCCTCTATTGGGTCTCCTGACATGTCACTAACAGGAAACTGTTCCAGCTTCTGGCTATCACTTGTGAAGGTGAAATTAAAAACTAGTTTTTGAAAAAAAACCCTCTCGATAATTAACCAATAAACTATTCATATATACACTCTTATTTTTCTCAAATGCTGAAATACTGAGGGGCAAGAATAACAGAGGCACACAGAATAAGCCCAAAAGTGAATGCTGAGTAATAAGTAACATTCAACATTGATTTTATTGTAAGTATTCAGCTAATCTAGAAAGCTTAATTCTCTGAAACTAAAGTAAACTAAATATAGACTTTTTCTCTGTAGTGGCAGTGTGTAACTTTCCCCCTCATTGCAAGTGTTGGTTAAAAACAATATGCTGCTTTATGAAGGGTCTTTAATTTGCCTCCCAGTTCCATGTCCTGAGATCTTGTCCATATGCCTTTTTGAAGCCATGTAGCACAGTGCTTCTTTCTTAACCTTACCCAGGGACTCACCTTGTCAGTTCTTGTAGGTCTTTCCATTCACTTCTCTAAAATGGGTTAAGGCTGTTCCACACATTTAATTCCTCTAGACACAACAGATGACTGTAAAGATAATTCACTACCTCCATATCTGAAACGTTGCTAGAAGTTTTTGTTTTGGTTTGTTTTTTTCCTCTACTCAGTCAATGACTTAGCAACCATTGACCCTTTTCTATCTCCTCTAACTGAAAACACATAATATTCAATACCAGTTTCCAAATTCTAAAAACTAATATGGACATTTTAATCAGCTCACTTATTATAAAACTTGATATTTCAATTCCAGTTCTTCTCTTTTTTAATCGAGAATCTAAACATCAATGCCAGATAAATTCTTTCTAGCATATTACTATAAAAGTAGCTTATGAATTCATCATTGTCATTGCCAAGTCTCACAAATGGAGAGGCATCAGTTGACATGTATGTTTTACATCCTGGGTAGGATAACACTAAGGGACATCTCCTTTCTCCCTGCTCCACTCCCTCCAGCAGACTGTAGTCATTCCTGATTCTGCACAAGAGGCATATGTAACTGGGACATGTCTAAGCACCTCTGCCTCTAAGACAGTCCATGGACACTTCTTGGTAAGGAACACTGTGTAGTACTGCTATGTGGAGAAAACTCCTTGAGAGCTCAATTCACAATGTCATTTAGACAAAAACATTTATCATTTTAAGAATAAGAAATGAAAAGTTGATGAAAAGCTCAACACAACCCAGCAATGTGCATTTGCAGCCCAGAATGCCAATCGTATCCTGGGCTGCATCAAGAGAAGCGTGGCCAGAAGGTCGAGGGAGGTGATTCTGCCCCTCTACTCTGCTCCCGTGAGACTCTGCCTGGAGTGCTGTATCCGGTTCTGGAGTTCTCAGCACAAGAAATACATGGACCTGCTGGAGTGGGTCCAGGGGAGGGCCAGAAAAATGACCAGAGGGATGGTGCACCTCTCCTATGAAGAAAGACAGAGGGAGTTGGGGTTGTTGAGCCTGGAAAAGAGAAGGCTTTAGCAGCCTTCCAATACCTGAAGGGGGTCTGCAAGAAAGATGGAGAGAGACTTTTTACAAGGGCAGGTAATGATAGAACAAGGGGAAATGGCTTTAAGCTGGAAGAGGGTAGATCAGATCAGATATTTAGATCAGATATTAGGAAGAAATTCTTCACTGTGAGGGTGGTGAGACACTGGAACAGGTTGCCCAGAGAAGTTGCAGATGCCCCTTCCCTGGAAGCCTTTAAGGAGGTCAGGTTGGATGAGGCTTTGAGGAACCTGGTCTAGTGGAAGGTGTCCCTGACCATAGCAGGGGCGTTGGAAATACATGATCTTATTTAAGGTCCCTTCCAACTCAAACCATTCTATGATTATATGAAGATAAAAATCTAAAATTCTTTTTTTCCCCCTGTTGTTTCCTCCAAGAAAAAAAAAAAGACTACTCTAAGTTATGACAGAACATTATTACCATAGCACTTAAAAATTAGAAAATGTCATATTTCAGCAGTTTTTTTAAATTCATCTCCTTTTTGATTTCTGTTATAATACAAACTTGAATGATTCTGTCACACAGTATTTTCCCCAAAGGTTTGCCACTTCAATCAGTCTTGTGAAAATCACACCCTCTTTTTTAAATTTGCCTTATAGAACCTCATGCTCACCTCCTCCATCCACCCTCCTGCCATCTCTAAACCCATGATCACAAGCCCCTAAAGCCTTGTCTTACCCTCCTCTGATTCTTAGTTCTCATGGAGAAAATCAACATAAATGAGTGCAAATGTACATAAGCTCAATCTGCCTCCAGTCTGGGCAGGAACCCAGAGAGCAACGTTAGTTTGTGACCATGTCTCATACACCAGCTTAGGCGGGCTGTACTACCTCTGGCTGAGGCCTGTGCTAGTGCTGCAACCTCACAGACCACCCTGTTAGATCACATGCAGACAGTCCTTCCAGAAGAAGCTCATGTTTATCAACATTCCTGCATGTGTTGGGCACAGTTTGGGCAGCTGCCATCTCTCAACAAGGCTTCTAATTTTCCTACAGTTCCTATCCTTCATTGGGCTGGGCTGGGGGTGTCTGCCACCTTCTCTGCTCTTTCTGTTTTGAAGTGTTTCTCCTGTTATCTGCCCTACTCCTTCTGACTGTTCAATGCCATCTTCCCTCCTCCCCGTGTTTGCTCACTGTTTTCATCTACAGCCAAGCCACAGACCAACTCTATTAGCCACTTTCCTGGATTGCTCTACTCACTTCTCTTTTCTGTGCTTCTCAACCTGTCATATTCATCTTGCCAACCGCAACAGCCACACTGCAACGTAATTTCTGCCTCTCATGTACTTTTTAATCTACAAGGTTAAATTATAAACTTTCCACTGACCAAAAGGCTTTTTACATGGCTTCTGACTTCCTAGAAGGAGATCAAGTCTCAATGGTTGAATCTCATCACCAGCATCTCATAATCTATCACTGACAACTCTTTCTATTTTTTTTTCTTTCTCTTTTTCCCCTTCCTCTGTCTGTACTTAGGTCTTCTTTACCAAACTGTTGTCCTGGATCACTTGCACCTGAATTCCTTATCTGCAAAAGTAATTTCTAGTCAAAAAATCGTCACTGAAGTAATTTAATCCTGTGAGTTATATTTGCTCCCCATCACCTCTTAGTTTATCCTTGATTTCTTCAGAAGAATGATAAGATAAAACATGGTCTTCCTCCTCTTGTCATAAAAATATACTGTTTCCCTCCAACATCTACTTTTCTCTTCTTTCAAGGAAATTAATACCTAATACTTTTTGCCTATGTGAACAGTCCCTAGCCCCTAGTCTTGGTGCTCTGCCTCTGTTCACAGTGGCACATTTGGTCTAAAATAATCTAAATCAAAATCTCATTTATGAAAATGAGATCATACAGAACTGTGGTTCACCCCACCTTTAACTGAAATTGGCACTCCTGGGTTTAGCAGTGAAGCCTGCACCAATTTTGTGGAAGGAAGAGTAGGTAGATCCTCAATTACAGCTGCATTCAGGCATGCTATTGCTTATAATAGTGTTTAAGCGTCAACATGACATTTATTTTCAGAAGTAAGATTAAAGAAAAACATGAGGAAAAGTGACAGAAATGACCTTGGCAAAGGTACCCCTTCCCAGACAGTAATTATGACAACTGGCACTTCACTGTGCTGCAAAAGTAGTCTGCAAAAGTGAATGCTTTAAAAAACGAAAAAATAAATGAATATAGTTTTCTTAATTTGAACTTGAGGGTGAGGGGGTTTTTTTGAACTGTGGAACTGACAATAACATATTATTTAAAGAAAACAATAAAGCTCTTGCTTTTCACATTTGCAACCTTTTACAGTTCCATGATTACACTTTTGCCTAATTTCTTTTGTAATTCTGAAGAATGACGCAATTTACAAGTCTCTATAGAAAAATGCTGCAAAACTACCAATTTAATTATCTTGAAATTTCAGGAACATATTTAGCTCAGCAATGATCACAGCCATTTCTGCCAATCTATATCAGTAAAATCAAGAGAGCTGTTAGTATCCACTAATCATTTGGAAGTGGAACTTGATGTTTCCTGGCTATCATAACAAGGTCTGAGACAGTGTTAATCTCCAAAATTCCTCAACAGTAATGAAGTTATACTGATTGACATCAGCTGAGGTTGCTGGTTTCAGAATCATGGAAACTCTTAAGAATACTAACTTAAAATTCATCATACAGAATAAATTCCAAAACAGGATGAGAAGAATTCTAGCTGCAGACTTAATTCAGTTATTAAACCAGTAAGGTACAGCTTTTAACATGCCTCAAGTACCCTGTTCCACCAAAGTCCTTGTGAGTACTACACTTTAGAGCTTGATGTCACAGGATGCTGTGTGTGGCTCACCAAGGATGTATGGATCCCTTTACATCTGCAATCCATGTAGGCACTGTGTTCTCTCTACATGTATTAGTACAATAATTGCAGGCAGTATGAATAGGCAACAACATATATCTCAATTAATATAACATTTAAATAGATTCCAACACCAGTGGATAAATAGAAAACACATCCTTTTTAGAAGAAAATAGAATTGTGATACATTATGCTTTAGTTGTCATGCACTGAATTTTCATTTGAATAATACAATAAAAGAGAAAAAAAATAAAGCAGATGAAACTGAAAAGAAAATGAAGTTAAAAAGTAATTTATTTAGTTGCCAATTCCTTTTCTTTGCATTTATGTAAAACAGGCTGTTTCCTCAAATCACCAAACAACTCTAATAATAATTATTTTTTACTTTTATGGCATTGCTCATCTGAAACATCTTGCAGAATCCTGTATGAACAATACACAACAGCAGCATTATTTCCAATCAACAGCATTATTGCAGTACTACTGTATTCATGGACAGAGTGAAATACAGAGAACCAGATCTCAAATTCTTAGCAGAGTGATGTTGGTGCCCGTGGTACCTGTAGAGGATGCACATACAAGCTATGCTCATGCATTTCTGGCCTTGATGAGTGAACCCATGTAGCTAAGAGTACACTCTGATTATCTATACTCATCTATACTGCCCTATTGCAGAACTAATTTGTGGAGGTGGAGAGTGATAGGAAGGTGACAAACTCTTTACTGCTAGTCCTTCACATAGTATACGACCGTGGCTGTTTTCCTCTGCTTTTTAGTGACACAGAAAGATGAGAAGTATATGGTCCAGATTTAACAAAGCAGCTGGCCAGAACCATTAATTGAAACAAGGACAATGAGAACATCATTCAAACTCTGGCTCCCAATTGTTTAAATAATCCTGTACACAAGAAGAAAAAAAAACCAAACCAAACCAAAACCCAACAAACCCTACATGTGTGCTGAGGGACATATTTTAGAAGTACTACGGTTGCTTTGATATAATAGCTGCAGAATAGTATTTGCCAAGATGATGTGATACTCTTCAGGTCCCAGAAGTGAGAACTGGGCTATATAATTCAGAATCAGCTTTCTCATCTCAAACTTGGCAGCACGTGTCATTGGAAAATAAGCTTGGAAGTACACTTCTGTGAGAGATTCATGGAGCCATGGAGACAAAGCTAATGGAACATTTAACTATGTCATATGTTTTTATAAGCGGAGATGAAGGGAAAGACATCCTTTCCCTTCAGCCTACAGGGTCACTATTTTCTATTCATCTCTATGTGTTTTTTCTAGCACAGACACAATCATCACCTTGAAAGGGGTAGGACTGTGTGTTGTTGCCCCACATTGGCCAAGGAAATTGCTCTTTAAGTGTTCCCACATTTTCTGTGGTCTCTCTTTGGGGTATGAAAAGAGCATTGGGGTATGAAGGGAGACTACAGCACATGTTTATCTGTCTGCCACACAAGGCAGTTCTGTGCAATACTGTCTGAACAGGGACAATACACAACTCAGGGAAGAGAGCAGCTCTGCGCAGTGATGTACATACACTGTATGAATCTCGCTCTCTCTCTGAGAATCAGAAGCAGTTTCTATAAGCATATATTTAACACTCACACTGGAGTACTTAACAGGAAGAAAAGATGTTTTCAACCTCGTGCCATGATCCTGCACCAGAACGGAAGTAGACTGGAAGAATGCAGCACTGGAGCACTGCAGAGTCTCCTGTGCATGACTTATGAAATAATCAAGTGAAATAATCAGGTTGAGTGTCTAGTTTCTATAATTACTAATGCTTTTCTTATTTCTATATAACTCTTACACCTTTATTAATTCTTCTGTCCAGCAGCGTGAAGTGCTTTGTACTTTGAGTTTAATGGATGTGATGACATCGATCTGTTTAAGCTTTAACTTTAAAGGATGGTTAGTGCTGTGCAGATCACATCTTTATAGGTGCTACATGGAACCACATGATGAAAGAAAATTAAGCTGCTATAAACATAACGGTATTGTCTGGGGAAGCAGTGTGTTATTTTACAAGATACAGTAAGTTAAGGCCCGTAGTAATTTAACAAAACTCTACCAGGGCCATTGAGAACTAAATTAATTCTCACTTCAATTCAATAAAAGTTCATGATAATATTTCACTCAAGCAGTAAAAAATGTGCTCCAAGTTGTGATTATGCCTCTGTATATTTCCTATGTAACTTTGCTTATGTTCTTACATGTCCTTAATGATGACAGCAACTCTCTGATCCTCAGGAAGCTCTCACCCACGTCAGGAAGACTTCTGCCTTTCTATGAGAGTACGATCTGGCCTCTGGCCACAATGCATTTAAAACACGTGCCCTCAGCAACCCATCCATGTTTCCAAACTCAGTGAAAAATACCATTACAAGGTTGCAGTGACTAATGAGCTGTAAGGAATTTATAAAGGGAGTTTTGCTTTTTAAAAATGAACATGATATATGTTGTACATTAATGTTTAACATCTTTTTACTAAGCATGACTCATGACCTTGAAAGGCAACTCTGTAAGGACTGTTCCTTCAATACAAAGTACTGCAAACTTCCAGAATTTCCATTAGAATCTTTAAATTTTTAAGTCATTATTAGGTTCACTTGACCTAAAGTTACCAAAAGAAGATCTATCATTGTTACAGTGTTATAGATATGTTAGTATACATGCAAACTGTTCACTGCATGAAACCCTTATTGAAAAATGACAATGTCACTTCCAAGGTCTGTACTGAGCTAAAGGACAAAGCTGCATTTCAGTTTTCCCTGTGATGTATCTACATTTAAGGCCACTCCACTGTCTGAGGGACAAAAAAATATCAGGCACAAGAAGCAAAGAAATTTGTTTTTATAACAAACCCCTCTACTTTATCTTTTCAATTTTTCTTCATGCTCACCTTCTTTTAAGGTTCCTTTTGTAGAAGAGAGAACTTAAATCTGTAACCCTTTTAAAAAAAAAAAAACAAAAAACAAAACTTTAGTCTTTATTCAAACTTTTCTTTTATGATGTTAATGGAGGATTATACAAGAACTAACATTTTCTTATGTTTATGATTGTCTTCACATTTAATAAAAGAGGGAAAAAGAGAGACAGTATAATTGCATATTGCAGAAGCCTTTTCTTTTAGACTTTACTGCCTTTTCAGAACTTTTAAAAGAATTTCAATAAAATAGGAATCACTTAACAGAAATAAATTTTTAAAGCATAGAGCTTGGATATTTTTCTTAAATTAGTAGGCTAAAAAAGTTCTTAGAAACACAGTGCCTCATGGACTTGAAGTATTTTCTGGCAAAAATGGAGGCTAATGGAAGCATGAAGTATGGTCACTACCCAATCCCTCAGATATCCTGGCCTTTCTTCCACTTATTTTCTCCAGTTCAGAATGAAGAACTCTGATTCAGGCCAAAAATAATCTTGCATCTTACTCAGAAGACTCTGAAAAGTAAAAATCTCTACAAAAGCCCACCAGACGTATCAGAATTGGGAGATGCAAATTGAGGATAATGACAGGAAAGAAGAGGAGTAATTGAATGCTCTGTTTTTGTGAAGATGATGAAAGGAAGGATTTTCTCTGAAATTCATCACTCTCTTCCAGGACGTGACATTATAAAGTACAAAACCAGAATTAAAACCATTCTCTGACAGCTTTAAAATCCAGATTACTAAATTGTCTCTGGCTCTAATTGCCATGTATCTGAGTCAGTACAATTTTAACTGTGTATTTAAATAGTAGTGACTTGGTGCCCAAATCTTGATACAAGTACAGATGCATTTGCACTGTAGATAAAAGTGATGATCTCATGGCAAGTTTTGAGCCACTGTAGGAAATTATCATTATTTTTCAAGCACACAAAGATAAACTAAAGATTAGATAATATATATCATAGCTAACCTCATTCGACATCATACACAGGGGAAAAAAAATTGTCCCATACTCTCTGGTAATCAGTAGGGAACCCTACATTATTTGACATGTTCCTTGAATGAATCCCTGAATAGTAGAATGACTCACTAGTCAGATGTACATTTCACCATCTCCTCACAGGACTTAGAAGGAAAGAAGAGAAAAAGAGAAATATGAAACCAGCCTGATTTTTATCCTATACTTGAGATGGTGGCTGTACTAGGTAATCTAGGGGACATAAAGCTTGAGGTATATTTGGGAAAGAGTCTTGCTTATTTTATGGACTAAAAATATCTAATCTCTAACTGGAAAGTATATTGTTTTCTAGACCTTTTTATATATGTTCATGCCAACCTTTTAAAATTCAAAGACAAGAATTTTAAACCTGAAATTATAACACTGTTCTGCATTTAAATCCAGATCGCTGATTGCATTTGAAATACAATCTGGAATCTCTGCATTATTTTTTTTTTTTAAACTAAAATATATTTCCGCCATCTGCCCAGTAAGAACATTTCCCTATTCAGAATCACTGAAATAAATATGACAGAATGATTTGAATAATCCATATTAGAATGATAGCTAGTCAAGAGGTTGATGTGTTAATAACAGTAATACATTGGAAAAAGAAAAGTGCATTGGGTAGAATCAAAACATGGAGATCATAGAATGGTTTGGATTGGAAGGGACCTTAAAGATCATCTAGATACAGGAGAAAGATAAATTTGTGACAAACTGTCATGGGACAAAACCTGCACAGTGGTATCCTCAGGATAAAGGGAAAGAAAAAGCAAAGGACTTGCACAAAAGTGTTTTCCTCGTAACAGTTTTCCACTAGTAAATTATAAATTAATCTCATCCCTACTGGTGAAACTAAAGCTTTATTCACTCTTCAGATGTTAAAAAGCACCTCTTTAATCTTCATTCTCTATTGTTTTTCCTCAAAAGGATTTATTCTAGCCAGGCTACTTTTGAATGTAAAATATGGTGCCACTAGGGACAGTAGTCCACTGACCTTGGCTTACCACACACAGAAGGCTTGAAACTCTTTCTTTTTTCATAAGACCCAGAACATACCAGGGGTACCTTGTTCTCTAAAGGTGAGGGCATGACAAAAATCTCAAAGCTTAAAAAAAGCTTTAAAGTAGTCTCAGTTGTATAATCTCATTAATGCAATGTAGACATCAGCTTTTTAAAGGAAGAGAGCAGTGGCACAGAGCATGGTGTACAAACAAAACAGCAAGGACCTGGGCTCCAGTTGGTGTAAGGAGGTTACTGAACTGCAGGTGCATTTCAGAGACACAGATGTGAGCAAACTGGTTATTTGGTGTACCTGAACTTGGCTAACTGCTTAACAATTCACACAAATTGCTCAGTATGGACCAGATGATCTATTCACGAAGAAGTCCATCCTCACTATCACTGATTGTCTTTTGTTGTGATTGTAGATGAAAGTCCTCTGAAAAATTAATACTGGACTGTTTTATTAAAGGATGCAAATATGGATGTAGTAGTTTAACTTGGGCATCCAATTCTGAATATCAATTCTTTACACAACTCTTATTCTTTTTCTTTTGTTGCTACTGTTCTGAATTTCTAAGAGCAGTTGGTGCTCCATGTTCATTGTTCAGTTCTTCAGATGAAAATCAGCAAGTACAAGTAGGCCTTTCTTGGGACCTACAAGAAAGCTGGGGAGGGACTTTTTACAAGGGTAGGTAGTGCTAGAACAAGGGGTAATGGCTTTGAACTGGAAGAGGGCAGGTTTAGATTAAATATTAGGAAGAAATTCTTTCCTGTGAGGGTGGGGAGACACTGGAACAGGTTGCTCCCTCCCTGGAAGTGTTCAAGGCCAGGTTGGATGAGGCTTTGAGCAACCTGGTCTAGTGGAAGGTGTCCCTGCTCATGGCAGGGGGGTTGGAACTAGATGATCTTTGAGGTCCCTTCCAACCCAAACCATTCTATGATTCTATGAAGTAAAGATTATCCACTGTCTCTGACTGTTGATCATTTACAGACTCAGAGAAGACAGAGGATTAGGAACAAAAAAAGGCTTTAAGTGATACTAAGAAAGACAACTAATCCAAAGGTCATCCAAAGACATGAAATGTTCCAATACGAAAACGTTTTTTGAGGCAACCTGAATCCAAGCAGTTCTAACGTTCCTAGGTGAACTGTATTACCCATGCTTTATCACAGAACTTTTACAGTTTGCCAAGAGCTTCTGCCTTTATGTAAAGTACCTCAGCTTCCCTCAAGAAGAAAAAAAAAAAATAAAAATAATTAGTGACCTACTTGACTGTAGACGGAGGCTAAATTTATCTAGAGGGTATATTTTAAAATGTTTTCATAACAAGAAGGCAATTCAAAAAGATCATACAGTAAATTAAAAATTGTTTACAAATCATAGGAATGCTTACATTTAATAATGCTGCAACCTCTGCTAATCATATTTGTAATTTTCATAATTTCAAATATAGTTTTGCAATTTTAGAAAAAGGTCAATAGTACATCTAAGAACTTCAGGCTGGAAAAGGCTACTATCATAGTCTCTACCCAAACTTCAAGCTGCTTTAGATGCATCAAGAGCTATGACTTGTACTTGTAAAAGAAGTTAATTGTGGCCTCTTCTATTATCTGCTGTTCTTGTTCTGCAGAGACAAGGCACTTTATCAGATTTATGCTGTTGTTCCTCTAGTTCCGTGCTAGTTCTCAGTAATCAATAATATTAGTACTATCATCAAAATTAATTTTAAACTGTCACTATCCTTTATCTTTTTGGTATCATGTGAATTAAGAGAACTCATTTTGCTACAGTAGAAAGCCTCCTCAAAGTTAAACAAAAGTGGATCAACTCTTGGGGACAATTGGCACAAATATTGTAACTAAACTTCTCATCTGGCATTACATATGTATTATATCACATATAAATAATTACAGACAGATATGATTAGTAACCCAAACTGTTTGCCAGAGACATCAGTCTTTAAGTCACATGCTGGTTAACATCACTTACAGAAAATAGGTGAAATTCTTTTGTAGGAAAACTGCTTAGAAAGGTAAGGTTTGCAATTTCAGAGCTTTTTGTTGCTTTTTTTCACTGCAAAAACTTCTAGTGACTTTAGTGGTATTATCTCTCCAGTTGGCAGTGCATCACATTACCTGTTATACAAGTAATTTATATTGGTACTGAAGTATTAAAAAAAAATTTACCGATTTTCAATGATGCAATTTTAAAAATGGGAGAGAAAAGCACGGTGTTAGTGCTAACCCAAGGGAGCAGAGAGGAGGGAATGAAGAAGTGGAAAGAACGGGAATTGGGGGCAGAATTAGCAGTCTCTCACCCTTTCTTATAACCATGATCTGTGTGCAAGGACCGCAGAGAAGCACAAGGTGTTGTAATTGTACAGCCAATGAAATCATCCTAATGTCTTCAAATGACCTTTTATAGGAGACTCAAACTGTAATATCATAAGTGGTACACAACTACTACTCTTCATTTTGTTACATCTCTTTTCCTTTCATACTACAGTTATACCACATCAGACACATTTCATCACCCCTTCTTCTTGAATAGTATTTATTTTATTTGGATACCTGTTATTTTAAGGTGAGTATTTAAAACAGATGTATTAGTCACTGAATAGCTGAGAACTGATGACCTCAATACGTAGAGCTAAGAAATTTCTGAGAAAAGGTGACAGAAATTATGTGTGTTTTCTTTCTCATGACTAACAGGACAATATTTTCTGTCAGCGTTGCTATTTGTAGACTAAGTTTGGGCATTTGTATAACATAGACCTTAATTAAGATAAAATCATAACTCACTTTAAAAATAAAAAAGATAAAACTGCTTTTTGCTTGGTTTTCTTTTTATCCACTCCTTCCCACTGACAACAATGCAGTGTCCACAGTCCAAACACCCTCTGAGCCCGACCAATACTTTGTGCCCACTGACTGAGAGGCAGCACAGTGCCAATGGTAACCTTTACCACTTTGCTCTGAAACAGACAAAAAACCCATAAAATTGCACAGAAAAGTCCATACGATGACGCATAAGCCAATCTCTTATAACCAAACGTTCCCAGCATCTTTGGAAAAACAGGTCAGTGTACTGTGTGCATTTCCAGGAGGTAATTAGGAATATTACATGTAGCAGTGGAAAAGAGAGCAAGGTTCACGGGCACCAGTTTAACCACTGCTCCACCTCATGCAAGTCAACCTGGGCACTGTCTGTGCTGTGGGTTTATTTGTTAATCACTCTTTGCCTCTTCTATTTAGGCTGACAGTTATTCGAAGCAGTTCTCATCACATTCTGGTACACGTGGCTGTGCTGCATATAGCACAGTGGGACCCTCATCTCATATAATTACCTGATTTGGTTTAATCTTGCTTGAGATACAAAACAGGCTGAATACTCTTGCCAATGATCCTGCTTTAAGTACACCTCGGAGGTGTGCTCCATTAGCTATACAACAAGAACATTTCCCTAGAGCTCTGCATTGCTCTACTCTGAGCCACCAAAGTCAAGTCTAAGCAATAACTAACACTTGTCTGAAAGAATAAAGTAGTCATCAAAGTTAGGTACTGTTATTTCCAGTGATGCGGACATTTCTTGGCAGTACAGAGCACTAAGCACAGGTTATTTTATCCTAAGAATAGCTCCATATGACATCAAACTGGCAAATCTTTTAACTGACAATATCTGGACTTTCTAATTTGTTTCTTTTAAGAACAAAGCTGTGCTCTGAATTTCCACTCTTGAAAGACATTTTTGACACTGAACAAACTTACAAGAAAAATATACGAAACCACTGTTTCACACATTCCCCTTTGAATGCTCTTCGCTACCTACTTTTTAGGAGAGGAACAAAGTATTTTACAAATTAAATCTGAAAGGCCTCATATTTGTCCAAATATAGATTAGTCAAATATAACTCACATCCTTATTCAGAGAAGCAGAACTACACACGCAAGTCTGTTTCACACATTCCCCTTTGAATGCTCTTCGCTACCTACTTTTTAGGAGAGGAACAAAGTATTTTACAAATTAAATCTGAAAGGCCTCATATTTGTCCAAATATAGATTAGTCAAATATAACTCACATCCTTATTCAGAGAAGCAGAACTACACACACAGAACTTCTGAGTGGGATATACCCTCACCCAACATATATTTATTGCCCACTTGACTTCTGCAAAAAAATCTTTCCTCACCTTTACATTCAGAAACTTCAGATGAAAACCTGGGCATGTAAGTGGGATTTCCTTCAGTATTTACTCATTATTGTCATTCCCTTGTTATAGTGACTAATAGATATCAAAATTAATACAAACTACTGTTCTATAATAACACCTATTGGGTCTAACCCCAGGGAGGAGGAGTAGGAGAGGAAAGCCTCATCATAACCAGTACATGCACACCCAGAGGTGCCTTACTAGTTCTGATTAGTACCCATGAAGAAGACTATGAATGGCTATGATATCCTAACGTAATACACCTCTCTGCGAGAAGGAAAGACCCCAATTGTTCTGCAGATGGAGATTTCTCCATCTCCAGGGCTGAAAGTGTGGCGTGAATTCCCCTGAGGCCAAGTCTCCTCACCACCTTGCAGCATTTTCTGCTTCAAGTAGAAACACATTTTATTGACTTCATTATCTCAAGGGAAAAAAAAAAAAAAGCACCTTTGCCATATATGATAAACAAAAGAAGCATGTCCAGCAAAAAAAGAGGAAAAAAAAAAAAGAAAAACAACAAACCAACACTTTCTTTTCTGGGAAGAAGACTACACAATAAACAGGAGATCTTTGTTATCACAGAAACACAGAATGGTAGGCACTGGAAGGGACCTCAGGAGATCATCTAGTCCAACCCTCCTGCCAAAGCAGGTTCCCTATAACAGGCTGCACAGGAAAGCGTCCAGGTGAGTTTTGAACATCTCCAGAGATGGAGACTCCACAGCCTCTCTGGGCAGCCTGTCCCAGTGCTCCATCAATGTATGAGACTTGAACAGTACACAGACAACACTGCAGCATGTAGGTTAAATATATTCATACACAGACCAGAATATACTAGAATAGAACAAAACATGTTTGAAAATGAATTTCTTATTTAAAGTCATTCAAAATGACCCAAGAATCTAATTATTCACAGAAGATGGATAAAAATAAGAAAGCAGAAAGGAAGGATATTATTCAGTGTTCATAGGTTTCCTACTTGCAGTTCAGTTTGTTACCTATAGTCACCTAACACAGAACAACCAAAATGCTAATAGGCAAACTAAGCAAAAGAAGGAATTATTAGCACTATTTCATATGCGGGAACTACAGCACATAATGATTGCATTTCTTGCCTGTGGTCACTCACACGGAGCATGTGGCTGAGTCACAAACTGAACCTTTTTTCCTACATTGCTGACAAATGTCTTAAATAAACCATCCTACCTCCAAGTCTTCTGTGTTAATAGCAGTACTGCATTATCTAGTGCAATAATAAGCCTGAGCCACACACCCAGTCCTCGCCATTCTTTCATCATTGTTGTTTTTCTAAATGCAAACACTAAGAAGAAAATTTCCTCATCCTCATTACTCCCCGCTCCCTTTCTTTTTTGTTTTTTTTTCTTTTTTCTTTTTTTTCTTTTTTACCATTCTTTCCTCATTACTCCCCGCTCCCTTTCTTTTTTCTTTTTTTTTTTTTTTTTTTTTTTTTTTTTAATTATTATTTCACATTATCACTTCTGGTATGTGGCCAGTGGATGATGCACTTCTGGGCTGCATCCTCCAGCGGTGTAAATCAGTGCAGTAATTCTCCTCAGCTACTGTTGATCTGAGTTTATATGCCAAAGGATATCAATAGGAATCTCTTCAAATTAATAGATGATTTTTCACTTCTATGAATCAGCTTGTAATTGATTGACTTTTTCCAGTGCTGTTTAATCACAATGTCTTCTACTATCACTCCATATTCCCTGTTTGGGAAGGAAGCATACAGACTCCATTTTCAATCACAGCTCCACTACTTTGCCAGCTCTTAAAGAAATGGAATTTGCAATTGTTTGGGAGGACACAGCAAAACAGGCAGGTCTGACTATGACTGTCACTAACAAAACTGCCTTCCTGTAATGTACTCTCCCCAAAGCTTTATTCCTGTGATGACACAAAGTTAGAGCTGTCTCTTCTCACGTTAGTGAAGACTGGAAAGCTGCTTGCCCACATGGCAACTGCAGTTTGCTGAGAGCACTACCGAGCCCAAGGTGCAGCATGAGCCATTTGCAGCCTGCCTATAGCACTCACAGCCCCAGGTGTCTTTCATGGCCTTTCTCCAGGTCCTTAGACTTGGACAGAGAACATTAGATACTGCTTACCTGTATTTAACAACTACTACTTTATACCATGGCTATTTTTCTGTGTTGTAGGACAACCTCAATGGTTAGTGCTCCTAAATAACTTCAGGAATAAGATTAGGGTATGAAAACTATGCCAAAAACACATACAACAGAAAATGGGGAAGAAAATGATGGAACAAACTTCAGTCAGGTCTCCTGAACTTGCGAGACCTGTGAACCTTTCTTTCCCCCAAAACTGCATTTTGTCATTTTTTGTTTTCCTCTGAGATGCTCAGCATATTCTCATCCATGTTACTTTTGGTTTCCTAACACCCGAAGTCCAGTTCTCCTGTTTGCATCAAAAGAAGGCCTGTGCCCTGACAGCAGACCACTGCCCAGTCCTCCTCCTTTTATATTATTTGCAATACTGTATCTTTAAAAAAAGTTTCAGTTTCTTGACCTTGTCTGTTGAAAACTTTATTGCTTTTCTATATGAGCTTCAAATTAACAGAACTTTTTCTTCATTTTCTTGTTTATGTATGTTTCATTATTGCTGTCACACAGCTCTGGGGACAGAGCTAGTGAACGGCTGCCTCTCAACTGCTGCAAATACAATTGCACGTTCCGCCCTGGGATATATGCATGTAATTCCTGTTGACAATGCAGTGAAAATCAATTTCATGTGGCACTGAGAATTGCAATCACTTATGGAAGGCAGCATTTGACTCTTAGGGTTACATGGTCATTTCTAATTTGGTAGAAAGTGGCACTGCATTATTAAAAACAGAGAAATGCAAGGATCACAAACCCAACCAATTCATTCCATCCACAGAGGCCACAGTTTCTAAGGGCAGAATTCACCCATTACCCTCATTTCATGCTTTTCTGGCCCATCCATCCTTTGGTGCACACAGGGATGTACACTTGTATAATGTACAATTAAAATTCTTATCCATTAAATACTGGTTTACCTGCTCTATCTACATTTGGATTTTCCTGATTTAAAACAGGCATGGATTTATTTCTCTGCTTCCTAGTTTCACAAAGAATAATCACTCAATCCACATAAGTGAAAGATGTCAGTCTGACCCAGAAGGCTGAGAAACCAGCGGTCATGCCCACTGCACTGCTAGGCCAGTGCTGTCAGTCTGAACAAAAAGCAAAGAACAGTAAAACTCAAGGTCAAGGACTCTCTTAGAAAAGTTCTCCTGGTTTCACTGACAATTATAGCTCTGTAACTGAGGAAAGATTGTAGGTGCATTTTTAAAGGAAAAAGGTTGCCACATATTTTTTCAGATTTTTTTTCTCTTTATGTTACCACCTTGTCATTGGAAATAACGGCTACATTGCATGCAGTTGGCTTTCTCTTTCTATTTTTCTGCACAAGAATTTGACCAAATTGAGTGCTGCTTTTGCTGTGCTGGTATCCATTGCAAGATCTGTAATAAGTACATGGTTAGTCTGCACTCATTAAGTGAACTTGTGGGCAATGGTACAGTCAATTAAATATTACTGCTGCATATTAAAAAACCTCCCTACCAGTTGTAAAGCACACTGTTTGGATGGCTAACCATTACTCTTAGCCTATGTACAGAGCTTAAAAAAAACACCACTGCATAAAGCATAAAATTTTCAATACCAGCACCCTTGAAAAGTAAGTTTATGATTCAAAAAACAGTTAAACTATATGAAACAAAGAAAACAGATGAGAACGTTTTCCCTCCTAAATATGAATGCTGGAGAAAAAATAAAATTGCATTTAAAAAGATTCACCTCAATTACGATTGAGTGGAAATCTGGGTTGCAATCTATGCAACGGTGTCTTTTTCATTTACCTGATTATGGAAACTTTGTTAGCTAACCACATATGATCCTATCTGCATTTATTAATTTCTTTATTTTAAAATACCCACATTTCAGGAGGGTTACTTTCATGGGAATTTCAATAAAATTTCAAAGAAAATATGCCACTCAGGCACTTTTTTTTAGAGTCTTCCACTTCACCAGAGAACATGTCTGCCTACCTAGCAATGTCATCTGCAGCACTACACTATTTTAAAAAATCTGGTTCTTACTTAGTTACAGCTGCTCAATATGTAATAGAATAATTACCTAAGAATCTAATCACACAAAATGAGACAGAAGATGGATAAGCCACAGCAGAAAGGAAAGGTAATACTGTTTATAGGTTCCAAATTGTGGTCTTTGTGGTTGTAGTGCTACTTTTTGAATGATAAATTTCTTTCTGTGAGTACAGTATTTCACTTGACAAATGAGAACACTTTATTATTGCCTTGATTAAAAACAAAACCAAACCAAAAACTACTCATTATGCCAATACTGCCAACAGACAGTATCTCTTACACATGTGCAGTAGTTGCAATATTGTTGGGCTTGCTTTCTTTTCAATCTCGATCTCTGTCATTAACAAGCACATGCTGGGACTGCAATAAGTATAGTCCTATGCTAATGACCTCCAGACATCCTAAGAAGTAGGATTTAATCTCAAAACAACTTTATACTTGCATTTGCACTTCAGCTGTGATGTTTCTCAGCACCTCCTGGCAAATCTAATTCATCATAAATCTCACATAAATGTAATGGTTTTTATTTTCTGCATACAATTAATAGTTTTTTAATGTTTTTCTCCACCTTCCTTTCTAATCAGGGATGAATGGAACTCCTGAAATGAAGACTATATTTTATTTATCTTCAGCTTCCAAAAGAAAAGGGAAATGTTTGAGCACCTTTTTTCTGGTGGAGCTTTTCAAAGCGCCATTCTATAACATAATGAAAGAAAAAAACTGTACAGTAGCATTCAAAACAACACAGTTTTCAAAGAGCATCCACTCATTACCATATAAATAGCACAGTCACTTACTCAGTATATCTTCCTCTGCCTATCAGTCCAGTGTCAAACCTGCAAGTTCAAAGGTGCACCCTTTTTTTACCAAAACCAGAAGCTCTATTTTTTTATTTTTTTATTTTTTTTTTCTGTCTATGAAGCTATTATATTATGGACAGAAGAATAATGGAACTTGAGTCCATTTTGAATGATATATTGTCTGTCAGCCAAGCAGATCTATTCTGAAAGGCATGGTCCTGACAGTCAGACAGGGCTTATGTTACTCTGCTTAATTTCATGTCTACTGCAGAAACAGATGAATAAGGTCAATAGCCACAAAAATTCTTGTAGAGGTTTCAGGATATTTCAGATATAGATACCATTGACTTATGCAACAACAAAAGAACACGTATGCAAGACAATACAAATTTTCATTGCCATGCCTGCTGCACCTAAACACCAAAATGTCCTTTTTTTTGTTTATATGTTTCCTCTGATGCCCTATTGCACTCTAAACCCCATGGTATTATTATGTAGAGTATAATACTGTGAAATACGAAGCAGATCAAACCCTCTCTGTTGGATATCAATTTAACCAGCGCAGAAAACTTTTTTCTTTAAATTTGCACTTTTGAAAACTACAGAAGAAAAATATAATTATTCTAAAGCCACAGTTTTTGAGAACCACAACCTTGAAAACACCATGCAGTTTCAGAAATTAATTCAGCATTAGACAGTTCAGTTTCTCAGTAATAACGTGGAAGACATGAACCAAGCCACAAATCTATTTACAGGAAGACTGCTTCATCTACAGTCCACCCGTTCATGCCTTGCAAATGGCCTCACAGCATTAATTCAGATAGTCTGTTGCCACTAAGAAAACAGATTTGTTCATTTCCAGCCTACTCACATGGCACAGTGCGGAGGTAGAGATTGTCTCTTATGATCTGCTGGAGCTCATGGTCCACCGAACCTTTCTGGAACCGTAAATTGAGGTAGTGACGAAGGTCCTTATCAACGATGCCTCCTGTCAAGGAAAAGACAAATTAAAGCATGATTTACAAATATATTGCTTTGACAGAAGTACTGAATCACATGTAAAGTCTCAGTGGCTACTTTTCCTTGTTGTTTCTATCACAATGGATGACAAAAGCACAGAGAACTTTCTGGTTAAGGCATGCAGTTGGTATAACATTACTTAGTATCAATAATTGTAAAGGTTAAAACAGTTAACGAAAACTAACTGGCTAAATCATGTACAGTTCAGAAAATACATATAGGATTACAGACAGAGGTGTAAATTTTTTTTCTGCACAAACTGGGACATATTTTTATTATATAATGACCTAATACATACCTAAATAATAGATTAGGTATTATGTTCCCCATGACCTTGTACCAATTTCCCACCTGCTTATTAAATCAAAAAATTGTGGTGCAAAATGTCTCTGTAATGTTTAGTATTTTCAGTCTGAGCGTAACCAGAATGAAATGCAGCTGTACTTAATGATCACATAAATATGATATAATCTTTTGAGTTATTTATTTCCAATAGCAATTACATCTGAAAAAGATACTATAGCAAACAAGGGTACATATTTGATTTCCACTACTGAAGAGAGTCATTAGTAATAAAACGTCTCAGCATAATACTGCCAATGTGGAAAAAAAAATTGAATTAAAACCCCTGTATTTGCCATTTTTATTATAACTTGAGAAGAAAGCAACTTAAAGTATTGTTTGGCCACTGACTGACGTATTATGCTCCATTATTAAAGGCATACCTATAGATCTAATCTAACATGATTAATAAACATTTCTGATACAGTTCCTCTCCATTTCTTTTAACCTGGGATATGGATCATGCTTACAACTATGGGGGGAAAAAAGTCTCTAAATAACTGTATTTCTTCCTTCTCTGAAATTCTGACATAGAAAAATATAGAAAATCATTACTACACTGAGTTCTGACATATATTTCTGAGATGAAAAATTGCAAGCAGATAGATCCCCAACTTGTTGCTTCACACATTCAACCTTAAAACATTTTTTCAAATAGCATTTGCTATTGAACCCTCTGCCAAAAGTCTTATTGACTTGGACTATATAAAGATTTTCCTGTAAAAAGGAACAAATATCATTCCTACTTAACTATTTGGAAGTCACTGCAGAGCACAAATGGTTATAAATTAAAATGTATTTCTCCTTACAGCTATTTCTATTTACCTACCAATTACAAGTCCATAACCTTATTATCGCTGCTCTCTGTCAATAGCTTCAAAACCTTTTGTTCCAGGTTTATAAAAAGCTTATAAATAATTTCTGTCATCTTTAGCTAAAGGCAAGAAAATAGCGGACTTTCACAATCAAAAGAAGAAGCAGCAAAAAAAAAAAAAAAGCCTCAACTTACAACAGACACAAAGAAATACCTGTGTGCCCAGTTCCCAGGTGCTGAGAACTTCCATACAAATTTCAGTTCTTGCAGGATCCCAGCTGAGCCCCTTCATCTACTACTTGGGTACCACTAACCCTGATTCTAACAATGGGCTCGGCAGACCAGACCATCCTTACTCCTGCTAATTTCTTAGGAGATCTCAGAGGAGGCGAGGGCTAGAAGAGGCTGCAGAGAGACACTCTGCTCCTGATGGGAACCAGCTGTCCTTTCTGATCGGCTGCAGAGAGCAAAGGTCCTGCAGCTCTTGCTCTTCTCGCTCTAACGTACAGAACATGCCCAGTGATGCAGATGCTTTCTGGCAGCCTGAGAAAATGCCAGCTTGAGAGCAACAGCTGTAGCCTGCCCACTGATACAAACCTGAATCATTCAACTTACGACATAAGTAAGTTTTGGAACCTACACAGATTTCTGACCCTCAAAGTGCATTTTTTTATTTACAGCCTTTTGCTTCAAACACAGCCATTTACTTCACCATGTGTTAACGAATGCACTAAAACCTCCTAAGCACTTCATAAAGAGAGTCACCTGATATTTTTGGCAAACTGCATATTCCAAACTGGAGTACAAAAATACGTATTTACAAGAGAAGATGCCTATAGCCTTGTATTTGTTACATACAGATTCAAAATAATAAATTTGTAACAGAAATAAAACCTGTACATGGTGCAGAGGGAAAAAACTTATCAGCTTCCAAGCACAAGGGAAACATAAGAATTTTTCCTTAATATCTGCATATATACTGTAACATTAGCAAAGTCTATTTTAAAGAGCAGTCAGATGAACTACCGATGGCATATGTACAATTGACAAATTTCCTTCATCAAAAGTAATTCTGTTTTCTGACCTAACTGATGTTTTTCAGTTCTTTGGGCATAAGCTCTCTTTTTTTGAATTTGGTATAACAATGAATTTTATATCCGGCAAAATGTAAAAAATAAAAATGTCCAAGAGTCCTGAAGAGCAGATGAAGTATTTTTAATTCATCCTTCCAATTGTCATTCTTCTGCTTTTCTCCCCTAAAAACCTTTGGTGTTTTACCTGATGTTTGTCAAAAGCATACTTGACTCCAGATGTGCTTTCCAGGTATTTATAATACCTGAGCTTTTGATCAACCTGATCCTTTTACAGTACAACCAGAATAAAATCTTGAGTGTGCTAGTATGGGGCCACAAGACTTTTTGCAAGAAACTATGGTGATTTGCAAGTTCATAAACCAGCCGTGATTTAGCAGCAGTGAATTAGATCTTGTGTTACAGACTATATACATCAAGAATAACATGGGTATTAATAATAGGACTATGTCCTCCAAAAGGCTGAAATAAGAGATAGAAAATATTACCATCTGGTTTACTTTGGAGGGAAAAGGAAACTTAATCAAAAGTTCACAGGAAAACAAGCAATCAGAGAGAAACTGTTTTCACAGGCAGTAACAATCCTCCACTGTTTAGTGGTCCCATCCAATCCAGTTACAATAATTGGTTTCGATAAAATTCAGTATTTTCTCTTTTTGCAGTACATGGAAAGCCATCGAGATGCTGCAAAATTCCTGACATTCCCCTAGTTTTCCATTATTCCCAGCCAGCCCACAGTGGAAGACCTCGAAAAGATGCTCAGGGACCACCGGTGCCTGTTGCACCCTACCACCAACCCAACACCGTCGCACCTGCACAGCGGCTCATGAGGAGCAGCTCAGGGAGGAGGAGCTCACGAAGGCTGCATCCTGCTCACTGGGCACAGCAACAAAAGAACTGTTGTGTGTCAGAGCTATTATACAGCAAAAGCTTTAGAAACCCAACCCAGAGACCATAATTTAAAATGTTCTGTGGCCACTGCCCCAGGAGGGGGCTGGCAACTGCGCGATGGAGCGTGCACTGGCTTGCAGCCATGCGGGGCTTTTTTTTCCTGGCTTAAGGCCTATACTCTGTTTCAGTTTCATTTCACTTCAATGCATCCCTATTGCTTTGCTGGCTGGGAAATACAGGACATGAATTAAATACTTCCAGTAATGATCTCTTGCATAATGTATGTCTGGTTTAGGTACAGCTACCAATCATGATGGCAAAGCTCATAACCATGACTGAATTTGATTCCAGTGATTATAAAATTAGATACACTTCGATGAACTAAAAAATGCTCTGTTTGCATGTTATACTTACAAAATTAATGAGCAAAGTATATATTTTTACAGTGTTTTAATGTATTTTTGTCAAGTTTCCTTCCGTTTACAAAATCTAGTAGCAAAGTCCAATCAGACAAGAAATACAATAAAGAGCACACGTACAAATGGGTATTGAATAGTTTGTAGCTCATTAAAAGATTCAAAATTGAAGGACATAATTGCCATTTCTGAGAAAATGACAGGGATAAAGGTTTATAATTTTCTCTGCCCCTAAATATTGTAACTGTTTTTTTGTAACTTCCTATTCGGTTACCCACTGATGCTGCAGCTGCAGTCTACTCTTGTATTTTATTTTTCAGTGAAGGACCACTTGTAAACACAAACAGCTCTCTTGTTTTTCCCACAACATTTAGCTCTAAATAATTTATTTCTTACCCTTAACATAACTTTTATGGTTATAACTTCTCAACAAACATTTTTGAGTATTCACCCATTACTATTTTCTTACCTTGTATCACAACCTTTCAGTGAATTGACTTGCCAAAAACTGGTGCGGTAAATTGTTTTTCAACAGTATAATTCAATTGCATTTCAGCCAAGAATAATTTGCCTTAGGTATTTTATTTGCTGGGATTAAAATTTAACAGGTTTCAGTTTCCCTGGGTTCTATAAATACTCCTGGTTAGAAACATCTATGAGCAAGCAAGACTCTTACATCTAGATTTGCATCTGTACATGACCTATGTCTGAGGCAAATAAAAGAAATATCTTAGGATCTGTACCCTGTGAAAGCAGACAAGCTCATAAACTTGTAGTATAAACAGCCTCCCCTCTTCTACTGCCCTACTTGCATCAATTTGTGTCTCCCCTTGTTTTCAACAAGCTCCCACTTCTGACTGTAAATATAAGACATATATTTGGCAAAGTCAAATGCCTTGGGTGAACTGGCTTTGACCAGCTTCAGTAGGACTATTCTGATGGAGAGTCTCACCCCAAATATTTACTCAGGTACTACTTAGAGCTTTATATTAATACTATGGTATGCCACAGACATCTGATAATAGCTTGAGTTTCTTCTGCATCTCTTCAGTAGAAGACATTTAGTGCATGCTAGACTAACTTATCTTTCATTCACAGATGATCTAACTGACTCTTCAATCAGTAGCCTAAATGATGGTCTGAATTATTTAAACCAGATTATCAAGAATATCTGATTTATTAGTTCTTTTTTCTACTGATGAGACAGAAAAATCTTTTGCCCATGTGACTCTCTCTGAGATATATAAAGAAAATCATAGTCATCATAAATAAAAAGCTGTGTATGTGGTTTAATTGCTGATTTCCTAATATTTTTTCCCAACGGTTCAGTAAAAAATCAGAATACCTAAAATGATCATATACAATCCCTCTTAGTCATTTCCATTAGTTTAGTTACACCATGCCCACTTACCTATAAAAATATCTTTGATTTTTTTCATTCTGGGGTGACTTACAATTCCCCTTCTCCAGTCCTGTTCTCCAGACCCAGACAGCTCCAAGCTGGCATATGCACAAAAATCAGCAATGCAAGCTTAAGCAGCAGTGAGGGACTGGCCCTACCCAGCTGTGACAGAGCCTGTGCCAGCCAGGGCTCCAAAGCACTCCCGCCAATGCATACTTCTCACTGGGAGCTCCCTAAAGTAATTGCAAATATTTTAAATATAAAAAAATATTAACTGCCACATCCCCTCTTCTCTCAAAGTTTCTTTCCCCAGATGGTCCTCTTGGGAGAGGGGCACCAGACTTTTTTTTTTTTTTTTTCATACAAGTCCAGTGATTATTTTTGTAATAAACATCAAATTATAGAATTATGATTACCATTATTCATATGAAATGCTAGTGTTTGGAGTACAAACAACACTTTTTAAACAAATGAACTATGCCTTATCCTAGTACTTGATTAATAAAGATATCATGAATTTAACATTTCTGAAACAGTATGAGATTATTTGTTTTAATAGTTTCTTTAATTGGCAATAGTAACCAAAACAATAACTTTTAAGAGTGAATATGAAAATTCCAAGTAATATCAAAACTCTCGGTTGGATTTTATAAGGATTCGTTATTAAAATACAGCCTGCAGCTAAGCTTATTATTTAAGGGAAATTATTCTCAACAAACCTATCTAGCACTCAGAGAAGTATAAAGATGAATGTTGGCATTTCACTAATCATGGCATATTGGGCATATTTAACCCTGGAACTTCCTTCAGCTTTCCATGTAAAATCTGTTATCACTACAACAGTAGCCTGAAAACTGTATAACAAAACTTTAGTAAATTACAAGAACAGTCATCAGCTAAAGATTACACATTTTATTTTTAAAGCCTTTCTATCTCTAGATTAAACTCTATGGGTCTCCTTTGAACTTCTGCTTATCTTCCACCACTACCTTCAGCCAAGTCTGCCACCAGACATACCTGCAAAATCTGAAAAACCATCAGGGTTGAGTTATCATCACTGTGAAATGTGTGGTAAGATAAAGTGTGATGGAGAACCAAGAGGGAATTATGCAAAGAAACTAGACTCCTCAGGAAGAAAATTAATTTATTTCATACTTGGGACTACTCCAGTAAATTCTGTTTTGTGATCCTTTTCTGGAGATCTAAACAAATTTCATATTTTTTAAAGTCTTTGGAAAAATGTACATCTTGGAGTTCTTATATGTGTCTTATATGACGAAAACCATTTTAAGATATAGTTTTCTGATGAGGAAATGGCCTTCTCTTTTATACCCTACTATTCTGTAGTCTTTCCTTTTCTCTTTGTGTACGGATTGTATTACTAATCTTTTTGCTTATCGATCTTTTATATATCATATACATGTATGTTGTATTTATCACACACTTACACTTCCATCCTTAGATATATCCTTTGATTTTTCTTTCCTACCATTTTAAATTCAAAGTTTTAAAATATAGGAGTGTAGGGCTTACAGGATAAATTGCAGAGGGATGGTACTATACACAGACTACAGACTGTATTAAAAAACCCCAACAAACTCTAGCCAAATAATGAATAATTTTCTCCACAATGAACATTCATATTTGGATGTATGTCTCCAATACAAATATGTAACTCCCTAATCTCTCTAGGCGCTGTATTTCACCTGTTCTCCTCACGCCAGGAGACATGCTGAGGTTTGCACACTCTTTGATCTTCACAATGGAGAAAGTTTCCACTTTCTTTGTTGCTGGGAATGGAGGAATCATCACTACCTAAGGACAACCTGTGCTCAATTCACCACTGTGAAACACCTGCCCTTGTGGTACCTTCTGCTGGGGCAGTCCGAGTAAGGACTACATCAACAGGACAACCTGCAGCAGCAAGATGAGACCAGCAACATTGGGGGTATACTGATCCCTGGATTACTGTGAAAGCATATCATGCCCTGGATTTATTTTCTTAGTTTTGTGGCTAACCTTAAGCCTCTCCAAGTGTGCACTGTGCTGGAAGCAAAAATGTGGTTTGTAATGATAAGGGGAGACTGTGTCAGCAGGAGAGTCATCTGACCCAAACACATCTGCATTTTGTACCTTATCTCAGATTACTGAACTTCAGCTTTTATTACAATAGTAGAACTCCAGTCCCTGTGGCTACAGAAACAGCCTTCCATTGTGAAGCCAGTGGTAGCATCTTCCAGAGCCTACTGGCAGCAAGCAACGTGGACTTTGAGATAGGCACTCCCAAGTTAACCTCAAAAAACTGTCATAAAACTAGCAAAACCATTTTGTAGCTTTGCTATTTAGAGGTAATTTGTTTCATCATCTTCAGTTAATTGACCACCCAGCACAGTTCTTGACTGGAGTTTCTGGGAAATACCATGATTTAACTGGTTGATAAAAAAAAGTCAAGCTGTACTTCATGTAACAGAGAGGACAGTTTGGAGCACTTTGCTTTCACAATATTTGTGTGTTTTATTTGTCATGTTCTAGTTAGTAGGTGCATAAATAAAGTAAAAATTATGTCTGAATATGCTGTTGCTTCTCTACAAATCCTGTCTGGAAATGAACTGCTTTTTACTCTAGTTTTGAAATTCCCTAAAGCTAATTATGAAATAGCTGTTTGTGGGTGTCTCCAGTATTTCATTTATTTGACTGGTAACTTACACATAAACATTAATGCCTGCTACTGAGGTATTTAAAAGATTGTGATTGTTCCTACAAGACTTACTACAAGGGAAATAAGTACCATTACAGATGTTTTTGAAAAACACTAAATTGTAAGGGATTATACATTGACTTACAAAGTGAAAATGTCAAACATGACACACAATGGGCACAGACATATAAAGCCAAGCAATATCTGCAAGGATAGACTTTTCCTCTTGAAATTTGAACATATTTACAGAAGTCTTACTTCAAATACTACCTGGCATTCAGATGCTCCCACTCATAGATATCTCCTTTTATTTGGACAAAGGGTACCACAGCAGAGCTTGAAACTTGTTAAGGCCAATGTTTGTTATATGACCTAACTCTCAGATACAGCTCCCAAAGAAAATGATAGAAAGGTCCCAAGTGACTTCCACGAGAACAGTTGGAAAAGGGAAATAAAACATCTTACTGGTATTTTTCTAAAGACAAAACCTCTTTGAAAACTGATAGCACATAAAGATGAAAACACAGAATAAGTTTAACCAGAGATTGACTGTAGTATAATAAAAACATTTGAACAGAACTAATAAGGCTGATTTTAGCTTCGGAAAAACATTTATATTGTTATTTGGGCTGGAAATATATTGTTATTTTTGCCAGGAAGCTGTTTTGAATTCTCGGAAAATCCACATTAGCTGCAAATGTCCAACAGACAAGTTAACCAAGGAGAAAAAAAAAGGTCATAAAGATATAAGAAACTGATTTTTTTATTAAACAATAGCAGAATATTTTTTCATATATATACTTGGAAAAAAAAAAATAGTTTCTCTCTGTGTGCAGCTTACTGACATACTCCTTAGAAAAAAAACACTCTTGGGAATTGACTTCTCTGGAAAAGCTCAAATGCAGCATTAATCTCTGATACATAATAATGGTGATAACGTGAGGCTCATTCATTCTGGCTGGGAACAAATGATGCCTCACTGCGTCAGCTTAATTCTCTGTGCTGTAAGGGTGAGTCACCTAACACCAAAACCCTGCTCTTGGGCTCATCTGGTGGAGCAGCAACTTTAATGCCCAGAACACCTGCAAGAAGAGCATGTTCAGATATTATTCCTCAGGAACCAACCACACACATCTTACTTGTGCCCAAAGCCACCTCTGCTCTCCAGATCCAGAGCTTCTACCATCCTCTGTGCTCTCATCTGGGCTGCCTGCTCCTAAAAGCCTGTGCTGAGAGCTACGTAGATAGACTGTCTGTCTTCAAGAAGAATCTCAAGTTTTGTTATTCGAGCAAAAGTAGAACTTACAAGAATATGTTCAAAATTGTCTTATTGTGGACAAATATTCTTCTGTCCTTGCTTTTCAATGGGTAAAACCAACTCCTCTTAAAGGCAGACAGCAATTGTTTCTTACCTTTAATGGAAAAGTTACTGTTCTGTTTAATACTCTTTTTCTATGAAGAGAGCAATACAACTGCTCATCTACTAGAGAAATAAATGTTATTTTTATCTAATATTCTTTTAGTTTTATCTTCTTTGTGGAAGACAACTGTGATGGAACTTTGAGGTTTGACATGTATTTTAATAAAATACGAAAGACTGGATCAGAATGGTGGCATAGTTTCACCAGACTTGAATTATTTGAAAGGTATTTTACTTAATCATAGCTGCACAATTTTAATTGCTTGAGATAGAGACTCACTTTCCTTACTTCTGGAAATAATATTGCCATATTAATAGGCTGTGAATTGTGTGCTGACATTTTGTAAAAAGAAAAAGATTAATCTGGGTAAAAAAAAATCCCAGTAACACACAATTTATGAGGGAAGCAAGCTCACAGAGATTACAATTGTATGAGTTCTAATAATAGCTACAAAATATGATTCAGGCTCGTTTCTGAATCATGGGAGCTCAGTTTTTTAAAGTTTTTGCAGCATCTTAATCTGAACCCATAACGTACCATGAAAAATCACTACCATCATACATTACTTCCTGGCTTCCTAATAGCTAGTTGCATAAATAGCAGAACACCATTTTGCAGACTTTATACTTATGAAACTTTTCAAGTGTAAACTCAACTTGCAATAGATAAACTGAACTTTGAAAGTTTACAAAATTATTGAGTTCACAAAATTATTGCTTATCTCTGAGACTGAATTGCATATAAATTATCAAATGCATATCCCTCACAAAAAAAACTATTTTTCTGAATCAAGTGTCATAGCTTTCATGTCAAGTCAAAGCAAGAGTAAAACACTAAGAAAAAATAAAATGGGAGGTGCTTTACAGTTATTTTGCAGGAATGGGAAACTAAGACAACACAAAACACTCAAAGAAGCTTGAGGTTGAGAAGGTGTCCTCCAGCTTTATGCACCACACAATACTCAGCAGAATTAAGTGACATGACCCTCTCTGTTTCATTTCTGCGTGATGTTCCTTTCAGCTTGAAGGCCATAGTGATACCATCTGGCAGCTATCACACAAGTTAACCAGGGCTGTGCCCAGTCAGTAACTGAACAGAAAATTTCTCAGCACATGAAATAAAAATGGAAGTCATCCTGGAAACTGAGCAAATGACTCTCTTCCTTCTAAGCCAAGTGTGGGTGAGTGCCTCAGCATGTTGAGGCCACATAGTGGATGCACTATTTAGACCCTGTAGGATAGTGCTGAGGTGGAGATACATGCTACATGCTAAGAAACTTGCATTTCAGTCAAGACAGAAGAGCAAAATCTGTGGAGTGTTTGGGATTCACTGGAACAGAAGTTGCAGTACTAATTGAACAGGTCATAACTAGGCTTAAAAAAAGGAAATCAATCAAGAAATAACTATACTAGCAGTGGACACAATATTTACAGCTTTACAAGGAGATTGCACTGTTAACCCCACTGAAAGTGTAGCAGACATATTTCTAAGGCTATATATTGTTCAGGTTTTCATTTTGTGCTGGCTTGGGAATTAGATCCTTTAATCAAAAAGTTTTCTTTCCCTGCCTGGGGAGGTCTATTCTCTCTAAGGCATCCAAGATGGTTAAATATTATATAGGTGACTGTCAGAAAAAAAAAATCTGATAAAATGTTTGTAAAAAGTTGGAAATAGTACACAATTTCACTATAAAACAATTTTTTTTAAAAAAAGCTAGATAAATCTGTAACAAAATAAGCAATTATTGTTTAAAATAACTGTGTAACAAGGCACGGGTAATCCTATTTTCTTTTTTGAAAGCATCTAAAACCTTATCATTCTTTGTGCAGTCTTATAAAGTAATTAATAATGTTACAAGAATCATTAATACTAATAATTACATGACTGGCATAAAGAATAATTTTGAGTTTGAGAAAGAAAAGGTACAAATAAGCCAAGTGGTTTGCTTGGTTTTGAAGTAAGGTTGAAAAAAGTACTAATTTGTCAGTGAAGCATCTTCTATCGTGACAAACTTATTAGCTATTGCAGCACAACAGCATGACAGATAGTATCTGTTACCTTAATATAAAACCTATTCAAAGTAATTTCTGGCACAATCCATCACACTAAGCAAGTTTCAAAGATGTACAATAAAAGTACAATCAAAAAAGTAAGTTTTTGGTAACATTCTGAATCATAGTTCGATATGAAAATTTAAACTGAAGTTGTTGAGGCCTCAGTAGCCCTGTGCAGCTCCATGCACCGGGTTTGCTACAGAATGTTTCTAGAACAACTTTGACATTTGCCTTAATTATGCGTTAATTAAATCCATCAATATTGCCATAAAATCCCTCAGCTACAGGTACCAGGATATTGCAGATCAGAGGAGCTATTGCTCTAGGTCAAGCCCTGGACCATTATGCTTAGCAGTTTGCCTCTCAGAAGAATTTTGCCAAGGCAAAGGGAAAACCAAAGTGCCCATCAGAGCCTGGGTGCTCGGGCTGCTGCGCTGTGGCAGGGCAGACATCCCCTCATCCTGCTTCTGAATCACGCTCACTGAGGATGAGGTTCCTACAGCCCTCTTTTTTCTCTTATAAAAAGGAAAGTCTTCCTACTTGTTTCAGAGAGAACCTAGCAGGATAAAATTCAAGCAAACAAATAACTAAATACCAAATACAACAGTGAGATTTGTAGATGACCAAGCAAATTATTTCCATTAACTTACTGCTGGCAGTGCTTTCTAGGCAGTGACAATACTGTTCTTCACTTCTAGGCAGGGACACAGACTGCATGAATACATGTCTCTGTAGCAACCAACAATAGCAGACCCCCAGCATGCAAAGACAAGGTAGTTTCAAATAAGCTTGTTCTCAAAAAGCTACAAAAACAGGTTTGATTTTTTAAATCAAAAAATGAAAGTCTTTGTAATGTCACTCAATAAACACTTTCAAATTAGTCTATGTTGCTGAGCCCAGCCAATAATGTCTTTAGGCAATCAAAGGTATTTTTTGTGTAGTATGGTACTTCAGCATAAAAGACAGCACTTGGTTTTGGAGCACTGAACCAGCTGCTCTGTGCACGAAGAAGCTGTTATATTCTGGGACAGTCTCAGTTGGTTAGCCAAGTCCCCTTGTGTTGATCTAATTAGCACTGCTGGAAAATGTAAATGACCGAAAGAGACACTGTGCATTGTGCAAAATTACATCCTGCAAAATATGTGTGCTTACATAATACGTTTCAACAGAAAAATAAAATGCTTCTGTTCCCAGGAGCTCTGGGCAGGCAGATGGTGGGTATTCCAGCAAGATCATGCACTTCGCCTGCAGAGACGCCATGCCCTCAACCTCTGGGGAAGAGACTGCTGCTGCACTTCTGTAATACCCCCGTTTGCTGATCCACAGAACAAAACATAGGACTACAGCTGGACTAAAATTGCTCACTCTGCATCCCCAGAAGCAGGAAGGTGTCACAACAGGAGACGGAAATATAGATGACAGTTCTAGGTTCACATTTTTACCCTTCAGGCACATTGTGCCCATGGCTATGATTTACTGAACTGAAATCAATACAGTCTGGAGTTCAGAAGAATACTTAGTTGTTTCATACAGATTTTATTACATTTTCACAGTCGTTCCTTAATTAAAAGAGAAAACTAGTGGGCTAAAATCATGGGACAATAAAGAATTTGGCAAGCCACTGAGGTGTGGATTAATAGCTACACATTTCCATCTTTATTTGTGCAGGTTAAGGTCAGTATCAGTGTGCATATGGTACAAAGCCATAAAATTGCCTCAGATATGAATAGTGCCAAAGAAGATGTGCTTATAATTTCACCTGCCTTTCTCTATTGAGATTTTGATACAAATCTCATAAAATATTAGATCTTTTTTTTCCCAATGCCATTTCCTTCTTCTAGTGCTACAGACACAATATAAGTAAGCTTTACACCATATAAGAAATGCTGGCAGTCTTCCCCACCCCAGCTTGACAGTATTAAACTAGAATGCAGAGATAAAGGAGAGATTTATGTTTTTAAATCAGGAAGCTAGTAAAATTTTTCTGTTTCTGTAACACTGTAATAAAAAGGAAATTAAAACAATAAAGGGACAGATTCTTGGATCCTTGTGCAGCTATGGTAAAGAAAAACAACTGTTCATCTCATGGATTCTCTTCTACACACATAAAGACTGAAAGGAAACAGAACAACTTCAGCAGTCAGCTCTAATTATTTTACCTCTATCCATTTTAAAACAGTACTGTGAGGCGTTCTGCAACACGGAGTGGTGGAATTGGGCCTCATATGTAGAACACCACTAGTGTTCAAGTTAGATTGTTTATGCATCCTATATTAACAAGCTCAAATAATGCTTACGTAAGAGCGGGTCTGCATTCAGATTTCGGAGTATAAAGTATGAGATGCACCCAGAGGGTTATATTTAAGGACTCTGCAAGTGTCTCTGTTGCTTCAGGAGGATAAATGATGAAGGATGATACCACAGGAAGAAACAATGACTTTTCTATGTATATTTCATGCAATAAATAAACCATATCATATGCTGCACTCCAGGAAGAAGCTTTTTTTGTTTCAGGAGTCCCTCCAGACTGAAATATGCAAAACATTCTGTTTGACTGTTGAAGTTGCCTTCTGAAGGCTCCTTGAGCTGCGAAGTGATCCCCCAAAATAATAAGTCAGTTTATATGGCAGAAGAACTGAAAGACTGCATTGGACTTACTCTATTTGAAGTTCTTGGAAAGTGCACGGATATCTGAAAAGATGCTGCTGCTTAGGGATCAATATTAACAGACAGCATGTCCTACCTATTGACCTTTCACTTATTAGCAGTTCTGATGAGTTAGTTATGCTTTGGCCTGAAACATGTTGGACATATTAATGCATGAAGAATCTTTCACAAAAATTTGTATTTACACTAGTATTAATTAGCTCTGTGAGCCAGCCTGATTAATTAAAATCTTTGAGACTTCAGTTCACAAAATCCAATTCACTACTTAAGGGCATGAAATGTATAAATAGACCCTGCCCAGAACTGCTTTCTTTTTCTTCCTTTTGCTCTTTAACCTCCCTGCTTCTCAGTATCCTTCCTTTTACCTTGAATTCCAGTTTCCTTCTAGCCTTTCCTTCTGCCCTTTTTCTTCCACTGGCTGGCTGTTTCAAGACAGACTTCAGTTGAAACTCTGATCTTATTCATGAGGTGAATCCAGAGGTATTCCAGAAAGGCCTCTGATTTTCGGCATTTTAAATAAACAGATGGATGAGAAACATTTAAAAAAAAAAAAAAAAAAAAAAAAAAAAGAGTAGAGCAGTCTCTCCTGTACTGCAGTCTGCAAGCATCTTTCTAATCAGCAAAAAAACAAAGACACCAGAAAAAAAGAATCTGGTTTTTGTTCTTAAGGAACACACAAAAGATGTACTAATTCGCCAGTTGTCAAGGAAGAGCTGGCAGATGCCCTAATTCAGAGAGGCAATAGCCAGTGTATGGTGTTAACAGCTCCTTTGGTTGCAGATATTTCAGTGATAAAGGGAATGCTGTACATCAAGGAAAAATAAGAGGAAAGATAACATTTGAAGATACTGCCTGCATTGTAGTATCTCCTAAAAATTATCAATTGGTATTGCGTGCTTTTTTGAATGGTTAAAGACAGGATATTTCTATATCAGCAAATAGTGCAGTGCAATGGCAGCACACTGGCAGAGTGACTGACTGGGGTCCTAACATCCAGACTGTACATGCTTTGGGAGTGTTCCTTAGAACTTGTTCTAGCCTCATCCCATGGACTCGAGCACTCACAGCTGGTCACCTCCTGGCTTATCTTCACCCAAAATGAACCCAGTATACATTCTGTGAGACTCATCTGCAAGATGAAGTAAAATACAACAAAGTAGGGATCACTGGGATATTTACTTCCAAGAAACATTCCTGATCTGAACTGAAACACTAATGCATATGCACCTACATTTGCTTTCTTGCTTACTGCCATCAGTACACCGAACTCCAAAGAAAACACTTTGCAATGACCGTAGATTTCATCTCCTCATCCAACAGCTCTGTAGGTGCAATGTATAATGTGCATATACATATTTCACTAAATGATTTGATGAAAGGAAGTAGGTTTTACCTGTTGTTATAAATTCTTTCTTTTCATGCTCTATTAACATACGCTATGCCTCTTGGTTTTGATTCTGTTCTACAAACAACACATAAAGGCTATCTGTTGCTTTAACAAGTACCTGAAGAGATACTCAATAATTAATTTCTGTTTTATTATTATTATTAATCCATGTATTAATTTGTGACCAAAACAGAAAACTACAAGGGGAAAAAGGATATATTTTGGGATAGCAGCCAACTACTACACCACAAACAAGAAAAACGTTACTGAAAAACACTGGATATTATAAATAATTTATTCAGAGTTTCAGATTCTAAGTAGCCAGGCTGCCAAAGGCTACTGAAACAATGACTGGGTTAGAAAAATGTCACTGAGCAATTTGTATGTCTGCAAACATGGAACTGAGCATGAGACAGACTTAGTATTACTTTAAAAAAAAAAAAAAATGTTTTGAGGCAAATTACATTTTCTGAATTTCTGCATCACAAATTTGGGGATTTAACAAGCATCACATAGAGAAGTTAGATCTATCATTTGAGGGCTGCAGATCTGGAAAGATCAAAAATTGCTCCACAGATAGGCAAAGGCATGCAGTTATTTTATTAAGACTATACATATTAATGCTTAATGTTCAAGGTCAGAAAAAGCCTTTAGATAATTTAGTCTGACTTCCCACATGCTACAGGACATACTCTTTCAGCCAGTGGCCCCTGTATTAAGCCTATTAATTTATGTTTGCTATGGCATTTTCCAGAAAGTTCTACCAATGGAGACTCTCGTCTTTCTTTGGTAGTTTGGTTGGCCTTCCTCTTCAAAATTTATGTTTTAATTTTAATGTCTCTGATGTCAGTTTCCAGCCCTTGGCTACAGTATCCCTCTTTCTCTGCAACAATGAAATACTTGGAATAGCTCCATGAAAAAATACGTGTACATTGTGAATGAAACCAGTTTTGGTTTTTGTTGGGTTTTTTTGTTATTATTTTTTGCCCTGGTCCCTGGTATTGTTGACCTGAACAAACCAAGGGACTGAATTTCTATGTTTTTACATCTCTTGGATGTTTTTCCCTGCAGCTGATTTCTAATTTGTCTACAACATGTCTAAAGAAAAGAGTGCGGAGCTGCACACAAACTCCCCACTGACTCACCAAGAGCCACCGAGAACCCGTGACTGCACCGCAGCCAAAATCGGGGGCAGTTTAATGCCTCATTACAGGAACCAACTGAAATCAACTCTTAGCTCTTCTGAAAAGTCCCTATTTTTTCACACTGCCTACAGAACACTGATATTTAAGTATATTTCAGTATCAGAACAAGAAAGCTTTCAAAAGCAATGCTCATCCAAATGGCACTCACAGGACTCAGAAAAACAGAAGCTGCAAGACAACTATTTAGGGAAGGGAAAATGTTGAACAATTACAAAACAAGGTAGAAAATAATTTATTAACAGCATCAATCACTCTGTTCAACAGCACAGGTGACCGGTACGAAATATGCTCTAAGGAGATATCTGAAAAGACAAAAGCATTTACTGTGACTTCAAAGTCAAGCACTAAAATAGGAGGTGGATGTATATATTTTTGCTGATTTGGGCCTAGAAAACTTCAGCATCACAAGATAAAAATGAAGGAGAAAAGCTGAAGAAAGACAAAACAAACAGAAAAATGTTTGCAAGAAGACTTAAGTCTTAAAAATTATTTCCTCTATGAGAACTGGACTTGCACCTTTCCGCACAAATATCTCTAAAGTATCTAGTTTCCATTTCCATAATTTTCACCTGTCTGCCTGAAGTTTATAGTTATTGATATCCCTAAATAGTGAAGTTGTTTATGATAGAGAACAAACTCTGTATTTAACAGCATAAAGATAGTATGGTAGAATAAAATTTCTCGTTATTGGAAAAGTATTTTCATAAATCTTTTAAATCTAGGAAAATAAAACATTGCAATTTGATGAGAAAATAGGTGTTTTAGGACATGCTAATCACTGAGATTCCCCAGCTCTTTGTTTCTTTCCTAGTAGACATTTACACAAATTTAATATGAATATAAAACTATGATTCTAGTCCAAAAAGCATTTAAAATCTTACTCACTTTATATTGTAAACATAATAGGAAGGTCAATAGATAATCAGCTCCTTTTCATTTTTAACATTTCTGCTATTATTATTAGCTATACGTAATACAGAGACAGATCTACAGCCACAGAAGACAAATATGTGACTTTATACAATATTAAGTGATAAACTGTAAGCAATCCTATCATTAAGGAATATCAAAATATATAGAGGCACAAGGGACAGAGTCAATGCTATACATTCAACCTTAACTAGCATTTCACTGCTTCTGAAGGCTTAATTGTCTAACACTAACATTCTTCTTGCACTCTAGGGATGTACTTTATACCACTCTTTTTTCTAAGGTAAATGTTATTGCGGCTAGGAGGGTTCCCTCCCCACCCCAAAGCACTCTGTAGATAGCTGATATAGCTGCTATGCTTATAGAAGAAAATATAAATTGCTGATGAGATGAACAAAATAACAAGAAAATTATTCTAACAAATATAAGATACTTCTTGAAATTTCCAAACTCCTTTTGGTACAGCACAGAAGACAGAAGACTACTCTGCATAACATGATTATATTAAGTCATTCTACTTAACACATGCTTCTTCTAAATAAGGTTATGTTCACATCTGTTTTTCTGCATATCTAAGTTCCTCAAAAAAAGAAGATATAGCAGTCAATGCCCACAGCAGCAGATCATTGATTATCCAGCATGAAAATTATTTTAATCAATTTATCTCAGTCTACAGTAACAATAAACTTTCTCTGCTTTTCCTAGACCATGCCTATAATGTTGGATATAGAATCATAGAATCACAGAATTGTTTTGCTTAGAAAATACTTCTAAGATCATCGAGTCCAACCATAAACCTAACATTGCCAAGTCCACCACTAAACCATGTCCCTAAGCACCACATCTACACATCTTTTTAATACCTCTGGGGATGGTGACTCAACTGCTTCCCTGGGCAGCCTGTTCCAATACCTGAAAACCCTTTTGGTGAAGACATTTTTCCTAATATCCAATTTAAACCTCCCCTGGTACAACTTGAGGCCATTTCTTCTTGATCTATTGCTTGTTACTGGGAAGAAGAGACCAACACCCACCTCACTACAACCTCCTTTCAGGTAGTTGTAGACAGTGATAAGGTCTCCCCTCAGCTTCTTCTCCAATCTAAACAACCCCAGTTCCCTCAGCCTCTCCTCATAACACTTGTGCTCCAGACCCTTTGGACCAGCTTTGTTGTCCTTCTTTGGACCTGCTCCACCACCTCAATGCCTTTCTTGTAGTCAGGGGCCCAAACCTGAACACAGCACTTGAGGTGTGGCCTCACCAGTGCTGAGTACAGGGTGTCACTTCCCTGGTACTGCTGGCCACACTATTTCTGATACAAGCCAGGAGCTGTTGGCCTCCTTGGCCACATGAGCACACTGCTGACTCATATTCAGCCGGCTGTCAACCAACACTCCCAGGTCCTTTTCTGCCGGGCAGCTCTCCAGCCATTCTTCCTAAAGCTTGTAGCGTTGCATGAAGTTGTTGTGACCCAAGTGGTACAGTACATCACTCGCACCTTTTAAATAACCAAAATATTTCTTCCAGGAATTATGGGAACTCTAGTTTCTTCCCACATCTGAAAAAGTGCTGACCTGGTCAACTAAGGTGCCACTTTTCTGAACTGCTCCTGTGGCATAGCAGGACATGTAAAATTAATGATACTCTACCCAAGGCAGATTTTTCCTACAGTATGGGTTTTTTTTCCCTTGTTTGTAAGCACTGCAGTTAAAAGTTTTCATCATGCAAGGCCTTAAGATACCTTCCCTCAGCATCCAGAAGTACCAATGCTTTCAAAATGAATTGATTTTGCTTTGGTCTCCATAAAAAAGTATGATACTTTCCGGCTAGCATGTTAATTTTTACTTCTACATTCCAAACCAGGTACTACAGAAAATGTTCCTTGCTGCAAATGATTTTCTGTCCTTTAAAGAGAAGCATTTTGGATGTTCCTTTCTCTAAGAAATGTGAACTAGCCTTCCCCTAAAAAAAGCTTTTGAGAGAGGGGCTTTTTGACTTTTTAAGCCTGTTTCTCAACCAGGAATTTTTGCTTCTTTGTTTGTTTCCAGTGCTGGCATGGTTAAGAGAGAAAATACCAGCTGTTTTGTTTAAAAGTCTCAAGAAGGAAGGCACGTTGCTTATTTGCTTTAATTATTCAAAAATGTTACAGGCTTTATTTTAAAAGCAGTAAGTTTGGACTCTAGATGGTATTATTACTTAGTAACAGCCTTACATTCATTATAATGTCATATATGCCTTCAAAAATTACTTTTGAAGATGCTTTTCTTGAAACAAAACATTCCTTTATATCATATTTTCATTAAAAGACACAGAACATCACTGAGATGTTTAACAGGCTTTCTAAAAATAGGATTTCACATATTGTGGTGCTGTAGCTGGTGTCGGGCTTTGAAAAAATTTGTTTAAACAGAGATTCCTGGAAGACAGCCAGATTTGTTACAGGCGCTGTGTCCACTGCTGGTGAGTGCATTAGAGGTAGAAGAGATGTGCTGAAAATCAGTGGAACTTCCCTTACCTCACAGGACTATGAATGACTTTTTTTCTGCAAGAATGAACAGCTAACAAGTGATAAAAGCCTATAAAAAGACCAATATATCTCTTTATTCGATATTAAGGCTACCTTAAAAATGTCACATGCACCAGAAAGCTGAAGTATCCAGTAAAGTACATATGTTTTTAAACCAAAAGCTTGTTCTCTTTAAAATATATTAAGTGCTCAAAAAACTACTTGTATTTTATGTGCTGAAGGTCAATTAGAATAATGCTGTCCTCCTGTCCATAGAATGAAATCAGTTTAAGTATGCACCTCCCAGGCTCTCTAATAAGTTCC
>NW_010332351.1:141399-149182 GCF_000700745.2 Antrostomus carolinensis
ATCTGAGAAGATCATTCACCAGCCTCTGCTTTTGAAACAACCATCTAAAAGTAATTTGTAAACCCAGCATGTTTATGAAGTTGCATTCTGGACCATGCAACTGCTAAATTTACTGTGTTGGGAAATTCTAATTCTACCCCTACCCACAGATAATCTACTGCTCTGCTTCATAACCTGTGATTTGCACATTAACATATTTGCTGCAAATAATCTCAATGGTGTTTTCACATCGGTAGGTTTCAGTCGCAGCGTGCTATACTTTAACAAAAAGAATATGGTTGTTTTGTTATAGAAAGACTTTTTAAAATGTTTTGGTGAGTCTTAGAAAAGTCTTGGGGGTTCCTTGCAATAGGATTTTTACTTTACCTACAGAAATACAAACTTTGTTTTTCTTTAAGGCAACAATTTTACAATCTCATAGATTTAAGTGTATAAAAGTAGAAGCATTAGGCTGTTAGCATTTATTCTGATCAATTGATTTGCTTCTTCTCATGCTCTTTTCTCTCAATGTAAGACAGAATTGTAGCTTTTACACTGCATAATCCTGAATAAAAATACCACATTTATAAAACAGGCAAATGACAATTACAGAGAAAAGTATTATGTCACTAAATCAAATTATTTTTATACTTGTTACCCATTTGTTTTTGTCTCCAATTCCTATACTTTTTATCTTTCACTCATGTATTAATAGAAAAAAGTGTAACTTTATGCGGCTCTATTATCTGGGAGGGTATAAATTTCAGATTGCCCTCAAAATCCCTTCAGGACAGTTACAAAACCGAAGGCACATATTTTTTGTTGCAAAAAAAAGATACTCATGTCTAATTTTCTAAAGTTACAAACTCCAAACAGTCCACGGAGGCAGAGAGATGGCCAACGCCTGGCTGCTCTCTGTGGCCACAGGGCACCAACCTATTTGCAGTTCTTACAGAGGTCCTTATTCCACTGCATTTTTTCCACTGTCATATACTACTTGCTTCTATGCTCTTTCAGCTTTTAATTTCTTAAAGGCCTCCCTGATGTTATTTTGAATTGTCAGGGAATTGATGTTATAGATATTGGAAAATGAAAATTAAAACTGAAAACAACCCAAACCACTGAGGCTGAGGGATTCATGACTCTCATGGCCCCACTCATCTTCCACTCTTCACTTACTGGGAATAAATTAAATGGTAATATAGAAGAAATCTGATTCATCTTTAGCTATCTAAGAGTTAGATGTTCAGTCTGAACTAGTCTCTGGTCTCCCGCTGCAGCTAATACAGCGAGATGGGTACCACTGCCCACTCCTGAAACAGATATCTGAGATGGGAGAATGACTGGTTTGGACAGCCTGTTTCTTTCTAATGCCAATGGAGGGGCTGAAATTTCTATGCCTAACTTTACATGCCTAAACTGAGAGGAGATGTCCTGCCCAGCACCTCTGCAGTGCACAGCAGAGCACAAGGAGACAGAAGCTCAATGCAGCCACAGCAGCACAAAGCTGTGCTCACCTTGTGACTCCCACTTCCTAGTAAGGCGGGTGTGCTTGGGCACAGCACAGTGCTGTGACAGCGACTGGTGTATCACCTCCGCTGCCTGGGCTGGGCTAACTGCAGCTATGCCCGGTGAGTTACAGAGCCTGGCTGTAGACGTGCCTTTAGACATGGTAAAAGAGAAATGAAATCAGTAAGGAGAAAGAGAAAAAAAATTATCCTAGGCTAACACAGGAAAGTGCAACATTAGCAGTTAGAAACCAAAGTGTCTAAGTAAGAGTGCCCATAGTGAAATTTTTGTTCTCCTCACTTCCAGACTTTCTGTCAACAGCCTCATCACCCCTTCCAACACACTGCTCCCCCATACCCCTAACATTTTGCATTATTCCTAATTAGATTTCATGATGGGACAATTTGTTTGTTTGTTTCCCAGCCAAACTATCAACCAAATATTTGCCAAAGTATCCCCCAAGATTTATTTTAAATTTCTTTTTAGAATATCATATGGGAAGTGACTAAGCTGTTCATGGTTTTCTTACGTTGTACTGAGACTATCACTTCGATTCCTTACTTGACTTAAGACACAACAGTGATGAAGTGACACAGAAACTGGGATCTTTTAATTCATTCTTTTCAGGCATCTATTGAAATGTTAAATGTGCTTATACCACATTATAAAGCAGTGTGACCAAAAATCAGAATTTGATCCTACACTTGTATGGGTTAGTCCTCCTAAAGGTATAATTGAAGAAACTGAAAGCAAAAAAGTATTGCTGTCAATGTAAGTGCTATTTTCCAGAGAGCATTAAGAAAATTCAATAAAACAGACATATGGATGCACTTTATCCTATCAAAAAATAATGTTAAAAATTCTCTCTAGAGCAAAGACTCAAGGGTCACTTGAGAATCCATTAGAAGCTGTTTTGGAGGAGCAGAAAGAGAGTATTAAAAGAAATAAAATATTTATGAGTTCTAGTAAGTGATCTTTCCAGTTCCTTAACTTCTAACCTCTTCTGCAAACCTTAAACCCTGTTATTTTTCTACAGAAGTTTCTGGCAGAAAGAATGACTTTCAAATCAAAGTGTTCTGCATTGCAATCATTAGCTGGTAGCATTTTTTTAAAAATGTTGCTGTAGTGACCCATGTATGACTCAACCACCATTCTTTGTCTTTTACTGCAGAACTATTTTTGCAGTGTGCTTCTGAAAGGAGCATGGTGATTTAGATGACACAGTACAAGTTAATATTATGAACTTCAGTTCACAGTCTGTTGCACCAGGAAGACCTATTAAGATTATTGTACATACTGGCACAGAGAAAATAACTTGTTGAAGGCTTACGAAAATCCTTGGCTGATTTGTTGCTTTCTACTTCCTGAACAGTCAAGCACTCACAACAGCCATATCCTTGGATTTGAACCATTTATGGCCATACAGCATGACCTGTCCAGTGCTTTAACTACATTATAATCCTTTCTTTCAGCAACTACTTACTCTGAGAAACATCTTCAACTGAATGCCTTCTCAAAAGATCTTCATTTCTGAAGCACAAGCACAAGAGACTGATAAGTGGAAGACCTTCCTTAAACCGACAAAAATGGAGTGACTACTTGCAAAGAATTTCCAACTCAGATAAAAATATGTGAGACTATACATTAATGCATAAAACACAGGCTCCTGCAAACAAAGCCAAGAAACATCAATTCTGCATCTGGCTGATTAATGTTAACATCACTTGACCTTTCTCCTGGTGTCCCTTTTCATAACTGGTGCTACCAGAAGGAGAACATATATATCTCATGCTATCAATGAACAACGGTGAACCATGTACAGGTCCTTATTCGCTTTTTAACGGCATATTATGTGCTTTGAGCCCAATAAAAAAAAAAAAAAAAAAAAAAGATTTATTTCACTGTGGTATACTTTAGGTACAAAAAAATAAAACTGAGATTGCCAAAGCAGAGCAGCACTTTCAGCCCAGAAACATTTGCTTCACACTTTGATAATTGCTCAGGCATATACATTGGGTTCACAACCAGTGTGACTATGGATGAGCAAAAGGAGCCTGAGATCCTAATCAAACTGCATCTGGATCTAGAAACTAGAGAATAAAAATCCCTTGCTCAGGTGTACCTAATACACTGATTCATCTTTCACATTTTACAGACTAAAATAATGACTGCTTGAAGTAGTTCTCCCTCCTTATACTTCAAGGACACAATTTGGTTGCTCAACTCTGTCTTCAGATTCCCCTCTTGAGATTAGGGACCTAAAATGTGAAGACTAATGTTCTTAACCTGCAAGTACTGAAATCTTTCAATGAATCTGATTGTAAACAAGTCTAATCAAGCTTGCTCTTGCAAAAGAAAGACAGACTTATTGAGATTTTTCAGTAACTTCTTGTTGCATCTCTAAGTCTTTCTACTTCAATCACCTGATTATGAATGACTCCTCTTTCTCCCTCTGTCCCCAACACATTACCAACAGGCTTATTTTATTCCAGTGTTCCACTTTTACAACTAATTGGCTCCCAACACAAAGCCATAGACATTCCTTACCATCGTCCTGTCATTAATAAGAAGCAGCAAGGTTTCTAGCTCTGTTGCTTGCTAAAATTTCTACCAATCATTTTTCTTGAAAGGAAGGTCCACTTGCTAGGATTCTTCACTCCTCTCAGAAGATATTCTGCTGATAATATTTCATTTGCAAATGTCTGTGCAGAACTGGAAAGATCTTATTGGAATTCCAGCACAAAGAGCCATGAGGGCTGTCTGCATCCAGGACAGTCACTTTGTCCACTCTTTATAAAAAATAATTCCACTGAAGTCAACCAAACTGCACAGATGCTGCATACGTAAGTAAGAAGAATTGGTGAATATGGGTAATGCCTAAGAGTCTGTACCTTCTGAAAAGAAAACCTCAGATGGGTACTGTGGGTTACTCCTAAATTGGTAATGTAATGGGTCAATACAGCATGAAACCCACAAAAGGAGGACTATTTCCCAGAAATTTTCATAAGAAATCAAGGTAGGATTGACTCCACCAAACTTTGAAGATTTAAGAAACCTTCTGTAAATTTTTTTGGTAAGAGTAAGTTGTGCAGAAGTAGATAACTTTAAAGCTGAGATTTTTAATCACTAGATGAGCTGCCATTTAAAAGCAGGAATTTGTCATTTTTTTCTCCTGAATCAGATATTTTTAATGACAATGCTGAAAAATATATGAAAGACTGATCTAGGCATTTTTAATCATTTAAAATAAAAGTTGTAAGTAAAAAGCAAAAAAAATTACCTATTTGCAAAAATGTTAGAATAAGAATATTAATTCATAATGTGCATGAATAAAAGTGTACCTAGAGGGAGCATGTAGAATTAGAAACCAGGTGGTAATAGAATGCAATTAAGAAACCATAATTATACATTAAACAGAAACAAAAAGACAAGGGATAGCTTAGTATCTCAGCTGTGGAATAGCCATTGAGGGTAAATGAACTGAATTTAGATTCCCCCTTACAAAACATTGAAGCCATAGTCTTTTGTAGAGGTATGTAATTACTGAAGATCCAAGCAGCTGCTCAGAAAAGCTAAATAGCTGATATTGGCTAAGCAGTTTATTCACAGTTCTGGATGACAATCCTTTAGCTTTTCTCAAGAGATGTTTCAGTTTTATCTGTGTATCTGAGTCAAAAGACTTCTGAAATAGGTGTAAGAGCCAATTCTAAAGAGTGTTTATTAGAGTTGTTAAACTGGAATCAGGTTGGATGTTGCAAAGATCAACTCATTTCCCTCTTTTTCACTGTCACTCGCAGCAGGGCCCTGGCTGCCCCACACATCCTGCATGGGCACAAAGCCTATGGCAGAAAAGGAATATTTGTGCAAGAAGAGGTTTGACCCACAGAACAGCTCTTTGCTGTCTTCCTACAAACAAACTGGATTTGCATCTGGATCGTTTGCATCCTGTGAACAACCCCTGGTGAAATAACAGTTATTCCAGATACCATCAGTCACAGTTGCAGTGGAAAATGGTGAGTTCAGATGATTTTAATAATTCTCCATGTTTGTCAGGTTTGTTTGTTTGTTTTAATTTATTGACTTGGTTTCAGGAACCATAAGGACAGCAAAATCTCCAATGAACATATCTGAGCTATTCTGAAGTTCCAAGAGACATTTTAGAGGCATTCTTCCCCCAGGAAAAAAAATATACTCTGAAATGTTCGAACACCAGTACAGATATGTTTCTGTTAGCAATGGGTCCACTCAGACTGAGAGATGTTTGAGTATTTATAAACTCTCATGATTCCCAATAAGAATATTTATACTTTTCACATTATACACATTCTTAAGCTAACTGCTTGCCTAGGAATTTGGTAATTTTTTCTGTACCCATAGATTAATTTAGAAAACAGTGGTGTCTCTCACCAAGATAGAAGTTCAGGTAAGACCAAAACACTACTGTGGGAACTAGTGTTATAATAAAATAGAATGGCAGCTTTTTTTTTTTTTTTTCTTTGCTTTGTAAATAAAGTTTTGACCTAATTGTCTAAAGCCCAATGTGAAATAATTATTTCTACTTTAACAAGTCTGCTAACACAAATGATAAATTTGAATTGACAACTGCATATTCTCGTGGTATGTTGTTGACTCCTGTGTCCTCTAATCTGAGTCACAGGCCAACATTTTGTCATTGTTCTTTAGACAGAAAAAATAAATAGTTGCATACAGCAAATGCTCAGGTCTTAACTACACATACATTATTTAGAGTTAAGTTTAATCAGCTTCATATTTTCTAAATTTCCACTGGAATAAAATATGTTTAGTGTGAAGAGGAATAATTTTTTTTCATTGCAGAAGAGGGAGTCTTACAAGGTACTTTTCCAGAAGGCAATAAAGCTTAACATAGTTAAAACCCACTGGACAGTCAATGTGTATCATTCAGTATAGCTCAGTAAGTCGTATGGTCTGTGTTATGAATACTAAAACGTTTGAACTAATAGGTCCCAAAGCAGAAAGGAAAATTACCTTTTTTCTGTACAGCTTCATAACACTCACTAGCAAAATATGATGGTTTGGCAATGGTTTGTGGTAAACTAAGGTTACAAGGGTCTGTGCAGCCTGAAACTAGTAACAACTAATGAAGACCTATTTTTCCATGTTCTAGCATGCAGAGTGAGATGCTTGAGCTTCAGGAGGATAAAGCCTGGCATGTGCTGTGTGCTGAGGTTGTGTGTAAAAGTTGGGAAGCCTCATGCTGGAGGCAGAGAAACCCTTACAGGCCCACCAGTGCACAATGTGGTGGGTACACAGCTTTCCCCCATAGGCAGCTTGAAGTGTTGAGACCCACTGTTGAGCTCGTCTGTTGACAGCTACCTACGCATCTGGCTTGGCCCTCGGCCATTTAACAGGACACTGACAAAGATACTCGCTTGGGACAAAGTGCATCTTATGATCAATTTAACAAGAATTAAAGACGTTTATATATTCAGATGTCACAAATGATTACATAATTACAATGGTTTCTGAGAAAAACTGAACAAATCCAAAACCTGCCAAAGCAGGTTCCCTACAACAGGTTGCACAGGAAAGCGTCCAGGTGGGTTTTGAACATCTCCAGAGATGGAGACTCCACAACCTCTCTGGGCAGCTTATTCCAGTGCTCTGTTTTACTAACCTTCAGACTTTCAGCTGAGATTGAAATGCTTCCCTGAGCTGACAGAAGGTATGTCCTCTGTGGTTCAAGAGGTCTGGTCATACAGCAATAGGGCTGGAAAAGTTCAGCATTAAAGGAATGAAGGAACACACAGATTTTCCCTTTTCCCACTTAGAATCCACAGTACTGAGTGGGGCTGATGGTATGGACAATGCTGAGAAGAGCTGGATGCCACAAAAAAAAAGGGATTTGCAACAGATATGCTGAATGTGAAATTACACAAGGTAAGGAAGAGGAACCACAACCTCAACCTCCAACCTAAACTCTGCAATGTACTGGAACCTCGTCCAGGCATGGAGGCACCCGGTCCAACCTCTGCAGTTCTGTGCATGAGCCCCGTCTTTCAGAAGCCTTGCAGAAATTAATACTCTCCTTCAAAACATGGCTGAAGAAAATAGTGATTGTTGTTCCAGTGGTACTTCTCTGCCTTTTTGCATTTAAAAAATGTGCTCAGAAACGTGTTAGGAGACCTGTGTTCAAATCCTTCTTCTGCAGAAGGTAATTCAAACACATCCAAGTTCAGCCCAACTAACATGGTATGCCAAACACAAGCCCATAGAGTATTCCAAGGGGGGCTGCAGGCAACTTTAGATCATTCCT
>NW_010332351.1:149215-155192 GCF_000700745.2 Antrostomus carolinensis
AAGACAGATTCCACGCAAGGCTTAGTTTTAGGGCATTTATCTGTGATGGTAGTTCTGGCTTCCAGTCCTTGTACCTTTTCATTCAGCATTTCCTGAAAACAGAACTCGTGTTGCTCAGTGGTACAGATAATTAACTACGACAACCACATTCTTCTTCTTTTTTATGTTAACATTCATTAATGTTCTTTCTCTTTAGCTAGTGGATCTTTATTGTTTAGGCCAAGTGGAGCAGCCCTTACGAAAGGAATTTAGAATAAATCCCTCATCACAGAATTGCTGATAGCCTAATTATTCTCCTACACAGAAAATTGAGACATTTACTTATGAGGTAGTTATACAGACTTCCCTTACAGTAAATGGGGAGAAATTAGCGTTTTTAGACATGATTCATCTCATCCTAAAGCAGCTGCTTAGTACATGCCACACAAACCACGCTCTACAAATGCCTGCAGATACCTAAAATTAGGTGAACCTAATCACATCATAATTACCATTAAACTGCCTCTGCAGGCAACAAAAGAAATAGGCAACTTCATCAGGTAAATCAGTAAGACCTCAATTTCCATCTGGAACTGCCCCCCTCTGTTTCCACTGACATAACAGGGAGCCAAAGCACTTCAGAAACAACTGTCAGTAGGTGCGATCAAACGAGCTATAAACCACCAAGGGTAGGAAGCCTCAGAAGTCTGGTTTCTGTCCAGGCCTGTCAAGTAGATGACAGACGGACTTTAACTGTTTACTTCCTTTGCTAACACAAGCATGTGAGCAAGGGCGAAATGGCAACTTCCAAATGCAAGAAGCTGACAGTTTAATTTTTCTTTCTTTTTTTTTTCTTTTCTAGAGACCAACAATACACTATTATTATTTCCTACTATAATAAAAAGCACAAGGCATTTTACAACACAAGTTAAAAACAGAATACTCACTGATCCCACTGCTGAGGAATTTAACGACAAGAGTAACAAGTCTTCAAAATACTCATGGCCATTGCTACATTGCAAGTGGATTGTATTGAGCTAATAAACAAAAAAAATTGAGCTCATTTCTAATGGGATCCTTTGGAATTCTAAGGTTCCAGGACAGCAAGATGAAATCTTTGGAGATGAATCAGGAAGACTGAAATGAAAACTATCCAACTGAACAGATTTATTTTTATGAACAGGAGATGCAAAACTGTCAATACTGAAAAGTGCTCACAGATTGGTAGCTTTGGTTTGGACACAGCAGTGAGCCACTGATCTGAGCTTATCAAAACCAGAAGGAAATTCAACGCTGTTTCTACACAAATTTCTAGTTAGCTCTGTGTCTTGTTCCTAACAGTAACAGATGCTTCAGAAAAAGGTGCAAGAATCCCGTATCATACATATGTTCAGCAATCCACTCTCTCCATTTGATCCATGTATATTTCTAACAGTAGAGATTAGTATAAGCCTTTCTGTATACAGCTTCACAGGCCTTTAAAAATTTTGACATTAATTATGATTAAATATTCTGAAGATCAATACATTATTTCTCACATTATTAAGTTTTACATTCCAATATACATTAATTATTAATTCCCCTTCTAAAAAATTCAATCTCAGCCTTTTTCACACTTCTTGTATATGAGAATTTCTTCCTAAAAGTCCCTGATCATTTATGTTGCTTTTCTGTGAAATCCCTCTTGTTTAGTTACACTCTTTTTGAGAGGAGGTGATCAGTACTGAGTCCATTTTCTTCAGAATATTAATCATTCTCTTCCTTATTTGATCTAATTTTCCTTGATTTGCTGTAAGTTGCAGGTCATGCAAAGGTCTTCACCTGCCTATGAACAATGCTATTTTGGGGAGGATATGAAGTAGCCAATTTAAAACTATATAAAGTGTATTAAGTGCATAAGTATTTCAGAAGTAGACCTAGTAAAAGATACTGTAACTCATTCTTTAGTGAAAAAAATGGGAAAGAAACCAAGAAAATTAGTTTGTCTTCTTCTGTTGCTTTGCTAAGTATACCTTTTTATATATTTATTATTACCAACTCTTTGCCATTGCAAATAATTCAAAACATATGTCTGATACTGTGATTGTGGCAATATAACTATCAATTTATTTAACAATTTGTTTTACTTTTAAAGAAACAGTTAATTTTTTATAACAAAGTATTTCTGAGGGGTAAAGTGGATTGTTTTGGTGTCATTTACTTAATTTTTTTTTTCTATTAAAATTAATTAATTTTCCTACTCATTACTACAGAAAAATAAGTGAAATATTTTCTTGCTGCATTTCTTAATTAGCAAGGGCATGAAATACTGCTTATCATAGTTACAGTGTTCTGTCTTGCTCAATAAATTTTTTCATCTGTCATACTGAGTATGAATTGTTGAGCATGGCTACAAAAACTTTTAATAATACAGTTTGTAGGATTTGAACTACTTTATTATTTGAACTGCTGTGACCACAGAAATAAAGACAAATTCACAATCTGGGTTTTTAACAGAGGAGTTTGGCTATCCCTGTAGCTCAGTTCAGCTTCATTATTTTGATATTTTACATTGTCCACACGTTTGAACTGGAGTTTAACTATGTACTGGGAAACACAGCTATGAAAAGCAAAGCTGACATATCTGATATTAAAGAATACTAAAAAATCTATAAAGACATCACGGTACAACAAACTACCTGGATACCATACAATGAAATACTCGTCCATTAAGTGTAACTGGCTTTAACTCGAGGTTTGCTGGGCTGGATCTGCTTTGTCAGGGCAATTGCATTTTGACCTTTCTCAGTACTTTGGCAATTTGGTCAGTAACAACCTGCACATCCTCTTGAGCTGGTGCTGATCACAAGGGTAACGTCTGTAAACAAAGGGGATCTATAAACCCAGGGATATCCTTGCTGACCCCTGTGAAAGCCTGACACCTATTCAAGCTGAAAAGCTTCCCAGTTGTGTAGCAGTCAAACCGGCCCTTGCTGCTTTTAGCCAAAGGCTCTTGCTCCACTACCCAAGCAGCATTACAATGAAGAGTGGCAGAATTGTAAGTCTATTTTCAAATTCAAAGAGGTCAAGATTCAAGCAGCAAAACTGTTACATTTCTTGTTCAGACCCAACAATGTATTTCATAGAATGGTTTGGGTTGGAAGGGACCTCAAACATCATCTAGTTCCAAGCCCCCTGCCATGGCAGCGACACCTTCCACTAGACCAGGTTGCTCAAAACCTCATCCAACCTGCTCTTGAACACTTCCAGGGAGGGGGCATCCACGGCTTCCCTGGGCAACCTGTTCCAGTGTCTCACCACCTCACAGGAAAGAATTTCTTCCTAATGTCTAATTTAAACCTACCCTCTTCCAGTTTAAAGCCACTACCCCTTGTTCTATCACTACCTACCCTTGTAAAAAGCCCCTCCCCAGCTTTCTTGTAGGCCCCCTTCAGGTATTGGAAGGCCGCTATAAGATCTCCCCGAAGCCTTCACTTCTCCAGGCTGAACAGCCCCAACTCTCTCAGCCTGTCCTCACAGCAGAGGTGCTCCAGCCCTCTGATCACCCTCATGGCCTCCTCTGGACTCGCTTCAGTAGGTCCTTGTCCTTCTTATGTTGGGAGCCCCAGAACTGGACACAGTACTCCAGGTAGGTATATGGGGTATATTTCCTATATACCACAGCGTATCTACTAAACAAGAGATTGCACAGCCTGACCCACCTACCACCCTGAACTCCAGGTGAGGGGCAGTCCTGGTAAGGTATTGTGTTTTAAATTTGATGCAGTGCCTTGCAATAGCAAGAATATCAAGTCTTTTAAGATTTTATATGTATAATTAATGAGGTAGAGCAATACCCCAGCAAATAGTTTGCCTTCCTGTTTACATCTCTACACTGGGATTAGGATTCTTTAAATTTAGGTTTAACAATTCTTTTTAATTATCTCTCTCCCAGCCTTACTATTTTAGAGTCATCTGTGCTGCACAACTTCCCTTGAGTACCAACACAGGTCTCTGAAAGAGCTGAAGTTTTTTCTGTTTAATTGTATTGTTTATGTTTCTCAGAAGTGACTGCTTAATTTCGCTGTGGAAAAAGAAACAAGCTCTCTTTTAGAAAGAAAATGAAAAAAAAGATGTGTAACAGTTTTAAGGACTGCAAGTGTCATAGTGAGTAACATGACCAACAAGAAAACTAAATGTGATTTTGAAAAAAAAAGGAGCTGTAAGTGGCAATATTTGCCATGGATTTTTATTTCTTCAGCATGAACACAAAATATGAAGAGCATATTTAATATGCTTAATATAAGACAAATTCAAAGAGTAATACGTTTATCTGTTTGAAGAAAGACTTCTTGGTTTTGTCCTGGCTGGCCTTTTGGTAAGTGTCTAATGACTTATAACCAACTTTTAATAGAGCAAAGTCTTTGCTATTTTTCCCTCCAATGAAATATAGTTGTGTTTTCCAAATTTCATTAATGTATTCTTACATCCTTCCTGCTGCTGGCTTATCACCTATATTAAAGATATCAACCTACTTGTCAAACATCCATTCAAAGCCCTCTGTACAGAAGAGTAACATTAGACTCCAAGAAGCACTAACAACACGTAGCAGGGATGTTCTGAAGGACAAACAATATCACACAGGGGAAAGATTTTGAAAGATCTATTATTTGAAGGGTTTTCTTTCATAGTATACATTCAGCATATTACACTAAACACTGGCAGCACGAGTCTAGGTGTGAAGGCAGAAGACACCACATCCTGAAAGTATGATGCCAGGACCTGTTAGTGGCATTCTGGGAGCGCTCGAAGTGACACCAGGCTAACTGCATCCTCAGGTGACATTGCCAGAAAGGAACATATTTCTGAGGCTCATCAAGGCTGACTGTGAAATCCTGATGTGCCAAACTCAACAGGGATTTTAAAACAGCTGAACAGATCTGAGATTTTTACCTTACAGCTTATTTATATGTAAATAAAAATAATATTTATTATATAATACATAATGAATATATGTGAATATATTATTTCAGTCTTAAATTTCAGCTTAAACATATTAAGTGCTGTATTATAAATATTGAAAAATTATAAGTAAAACACAGTATGCCTAAGAAACTTCTTACTTTTATCCATTTGAACAGTATTTTCAGTCACCTACAGTGAAAGCTACAGCCTACCTAATAAAAAATATTTACACATTCGTAAAACTGGCATAGTTTCTAAACAGGACACCACCTACTAATTGTTGCAAGACAGTTACAGATAATCATTTAGATAAAATAAACTCCAAATACTGAAAGACAGTCCTCAAAAAAATAGGAAACCCAACATCTGCTTTTCCATAAAGCTTCCATAAAGCACGCAACAGAATCAGTAAAGCAATTTCATTATAAACCTAGTACCTGAGTATATTTCCTACTGGATGTCACCTCCTAAACTATTGAGAATTGAAGGGTATGTCACATGCAATTTGAAAGTAATTTCTTACAAATATGTAATAAAGTCTAGAATTTGACCTAAAACCTCAATACAATACTCGTTTAGGGATTCACAGAATACCTGTTTCCCAGACCGATACCTTGGTCGATACTTACCTAAGAAAATAAATGCAATGAAAGTATTAAAAAATAATTCAAAGTCATCTCCAAAATGTGCATAAAATTTAAATGATATAGAAATACAGGTAATGCATTATAGATGAATGCAGATAAACACAAACCCAGCAATATTTTATTCAGACTTCAGCGTTCTATTGACTAAGGAAAAACATCCAGCTGTGGTTCAAAGGTGAAGTCATGACTCGCTTATCATATTTTGTTCCTAATGGAATATTTTAGCAGCCTACCAAGCTGAAGACCACAGAAGCATTGAACACGTTTGCATATAGGGCATTGCCAAACAGCAACTACAACTGATCTACTAAAACTGTTTGCTGTTCAAAATATATTGATGGGTAAATAAGTATGAAACTTCAGAAACACCCTATCTCCCATACTAGACAGCAGTTACCTGAGGGTAA
>NW_010332351.1:155232-162881 GCF_000700745.2 Antrostomus carolinensis
AGCTGAACATCAAGTGCACTTAACAGTCAGACATCATTGCTTTCTGAAATAATAATAATAATAATTCAGAGATGTTCAGGTTTTGCTTGTGACCACTGTCTTAGAAGAGCTCAAAGTTCACTTGTGTATAAACCAGAATCCCCTTGTCATTTTTTATAGATTTTACTGACAACAGGAAAGTTCAAATGGCTACGAGCAAGGCAAGAAATAGATTCCATAAGACAGCTTTAAATGTTAGTCAAGTATAAGAAATTGCTGATGTACTTTAAGAACTGATTGCTGCCCCTTCCACGAAAACAGTTTTTCCCCAAACCACAGCATAACCAGAGAAAGAAGAATTTTGGCCATGTTGTTATTCCTCTAAGGTGAATAAAGTCTTATTTATATAAATGTGCAGGTTTTTACATCAGTTGTGCTGGATGATCAAAAAGAAAACATAACCTGTTAGATTAGTTTCACATTTTACACAGTTGTTTGACAAGTTGCAAAGTAATAGACTTTCTTTCATTACGCTGCACTCGGTACATCAAATACTGGAATACTGCCCTGCTGTTTTGTACCGCGATGTGTTACAGCAATGACAAACAGGGTCTTAATCACTCTTTTGGTTAGAATAATTACACGTTTCAGTAAACAAACTTTCACATTTTCCCCTTTATTATCACTCCTAGGTTCTACATAAATGCCATGGTATTTATCAGTGCCAAGCAATTTCTTTTGTTTTACAGGTGACTTCTCTGGAGGTGTTTTTCCTATAAAAGTGCTAGGTGGAGCTGGAAAGCTCCATCTCTCCTGCCATGCCAGACTGCGGTCTTGTCACTGCTAGCAAGCTTTTAATCTTCTCAATAGTAACAGTTACACAAGAGAAGAGTCAGATGTTTTTCTTCCTGTAGCAACTAATATATCAGATGCACTGAACACCAACTGAGAGAACATGAATGAAATGCTCCATGGAAAGACTGGTCCATAGCAGTTAACAGCAAAGAATCCTGTCCTGGGTTTTTTACACAGAAAATACTCCCCACACTGGAGGATCTTTAGGGTAAAAGATTGTTAAATTAATATGGTTCCAATCCTAAAGTGTTTGAGATGTTTTCAGTGGTTCTAAAGATAGAAATAATATGCAAAGCTCTAGAAGAGATTAAACGGAGGAGGGAGAAGCTATTTCTGCACTACACATGAGTTTCCCACGGGAAGTCATTCCCACCCCACTTTGGCACCAGCAAGGCTACAGCTGGAGCCCTGGAGCACCTCCTGGCTTGGGCTCCCCAGCACAAGTCAGACATCCACATACTGGACCCAGTCCAGAGAGGGACATCAAGGCAACCTGAGAGCTGGAGCACATGACGTGTGTATTGAGAAATGTGACAAGGCACAGCACATTTGGCATTTTTCTTCTACACCCCTGGCAGCATTTAATAGATGCTTTTCATTATTAGCTACCTGGAAGGTGCATTTCCCTGAAACATACAGGAATTTTATGCTATTTTTAATAGCAACTGCTTTTAAAATATGACTAATAATGTATATTATTAGTTAGGCTAATTATTAGGCTGCCCAGGGAGGTTGTGGAGTCTTCTCTGGAGACACTCAAAACCTGCCTGGATGCCTTTCTATGTGATCTCATTTAGGTTCCTGCTCTGGCAGGGGGATTGGACTGGATGATCTTTCGAGGTCCCTTCCACTCCCTAACATTCTGTGATTCTGTGATATTTTCTTTGCCATACTGCCTTCTCTTTGTGGATCATCCAGCAGAAGTTTTGTTTTCCAGCACCCTGTGAGATATCAAAGTATTCATTATTATCCGCAATTCTCAGAGAAGAAAGTTTAAGTGACTTGCTCAAGGGCAGTGAAGAAGCTGTTAGAGAGTGAGGGGCAGAACACAGATCTTGTTATTTTAACACATAGCCAATCTTCTAGTATAAAAAATAGTCCTGTTACACTGAACCAAGACCTCATGTTAACAGGCCACTGATTTTTTTTAAAAAATAATAATGTACTGTTGTGCTTGTAGCAAGAACCAACCAATTAATAACAAAGAACAGAGAGACTATTAAACCCACACAGCAAAAAACATGACCACAGAGAAAACTCTGTTTATTTTTATCGACTTTCTATGAAGATTATGTAGGGCATTGGAGCTGACCTCCCTTGGTGGCAGAGGACAACACAGAAAAGATTTTTGAAAGAAATGGGTCTGGACTGCTTGATCTGTTTGGAGCATTTACTCCAAAGTTTCAGAGCACACCTAAATACATTATCCATTACTTAGAACATAAAGATTAATTTAAATAAAGAGTTTCATGTCTGTTTGCGTCAAGCTTCAAACTCAAGTAATGGGTAGAGAGACTGTGAATAACAGTCTAACAATCACAGGAAAAAAAAAAAATCAAACTTTACCTAATGCTTGAAGGAGATGTATCACTCAACTGTTCTGCAGAGATGTAAAAGTATGACAAAATAAAATAAAACTGTCATCAAAAAGTAAATTTGAGCATTCTAGTCCAAAGGATAACGCAGTGTTGCCCATAGCGGGACATGAAGAGTTTATACTTAGGAAGTGGGCTACCTAGACCATAATCCATCTCTTCCAAAAGACGATGTTCTTGTGCTTTTCTGCTGCTGACATCCTATCAGGCCAACTATTATATTTATCAAACTGTTCTTTTTATACAATACTGTATACATCAGCATGAGAAATTGAGAAAAATGGGGGTTCCGCTTTTCCAGAATAAGAAAAAATATTAGCACTGGAAATTACTAAAACTTGATTTTTGTGATCCTCCTAACTCATCTGAATAAAGGTAACAGAAAGAACAGAAAGAGATAGGAAAAAAAAAATATCTATTGTAGTTTCTTCAGTGTAATGTTGCTCCTCTTATTTGAAACAATTTTCAGATTCGTTTCCTTTCTGTGATAACCAGTAAGAGCAGTAAGCAGTGAAGATACTAACTTTGCCCAAGGGATCCATTAAGCAATGCTATAACATTATACCATGTGACTGGAGATACTCACTGTATTGTAATCCTTCATTTTCAAGATACTTTTTTTTTCTTTTTATTCCCAGAGTTATTGACTGCTGCTTTCACACTGTTGTGCTACAGAAGGGTGAGACTTCAAGCAAACACCTTTGAAAACCAGCACAGTGGATTTAATATTCTCTGATCTTTTTTAATTCCATCCTGACTCTTTATCTTCTTATAAGCCTCATTAAATACAGTAAAAGAAAAGGGACTTTCATGGAAGATAAGAGGGTTTAAGATACTGGAAAGAGGACTAGAAACATCAAGATTCAAACATCAAAGACTGAGCAGTCCACTACAATCTCTACATGACTGAGAATGTAGGCAAATGATCAAATAAGGTCAAATCACAATGGTGAATAAAGTCACCCCAAGGAAGTATCGTCACTTGCAAGGACTCTCCTGACTTTTCAGTGAAGGATGATGAAGCAAATTAATACAACCTCAGGACTGAACAGGCTAAAAATACATGCATTGTTCTGCAGCTGCTCAGCATTAATTTGTTATACAACTCTAATTCATTTGCTTTCAAACATCAAACTTCATCTTTTAGTTGCCACCAACAACCTTTTCCTGTCTTATTTATCCAGATTGCAAGGTCTTCTAGGAAGAACTGTCTCCTATGACACACTTGCAATGCAAAGGAAAATGTGGTGTATGGTGTCTGATTACTTTGTGGAATGCTAGCTGCCAGTGAAATTAAAAGAAAAAAAAAAAGAAAAAAAAAAAGGTAGAATACTACTTCATATTTACTAATATTTTTCCTGCCTGCATTTTTCACATGTATTCTGTTTTTATGAGTGGCAAAAAACCTTTATCTCGAGAGACAGCTTTTCTGTTTGCAAATATTACTCTTAGATTCATATTTTCTGTTTAGTCCATAAAAGCAAACATCTATTTTGCACAGTACTCATCCCTATCCATCATTTGTATAGGTGCAAGTGACAGCATTCAGACACAAAAAATGTCTTTAATGCATCTGGATCCATAGCTGTGGTGAGTTCTGCATTCGTGGCACATCTCTACTATAATTCATCGCTTAGTAAAACACTTTGAGCTATAGTACATGAAAAGCACTAAATAATCCGTAACAGAATACAAACTGAACGATCTTATATTTAAAGATTAATGTTTCTTCCAGCTGAATAACTGTCTTATGGAACTATCTGTGTTCCTGTGCTGTGGCTGTGTTTAGACTGTGGAAATTAAAAATAGGGAGAAAAGGTTAATACTGCAATTTCTTGCTTTGTAACTATTTACCTGCACTGTACACATGCTCAATGGGGAAATAATGGATGAATTTTAAAGGCCCTTCATTTCACTGATCTACTAGAACTAGTTTTAATTTTGATGCTGTTTTTTCTCCAACTGCTTAACATGTCTTTAGTTTATTTATTACAATAATTTTATACTAGATATCTCACACCTTATTACTCAAGACAGACCTTGTAGATTTGCCTATACAGTTAAAGAAATAGGAAGGTTAAAAGTAAGTCTGGTATAGGATATCCTGAAAGGGACAGAGGCGAGGAGCACATTCTTGGTCCTGCACTTTGGTCACAACAAACCCATGGAACGCCACAGGCTTGGGGAGGAGTGGCTGGAAAGCTGCCTGGCAGAAAAGGACCTGGAGGTGTTGGTTGACAACCAGCTGAATATGAGCTAGCAGCGTGGCCAAGAAGGCCAACAGCATCCTGGCCTGTATCAGAAGCAACGTGGCCAGCAGGACCAGGGAAGTCATCCTTCCCCTGTACTCAGCACTGGTGAGGCCGCACCTTGAATATTCTGTCTGGTTTTGGGCCCCTCACTACGAGAAGGGCATTGAGGCACTGGAGCATGTCCAGAGAAGGGCAACAAAGCTGGTGAAGGGGCTGGAGAACAAGTCTTATGAGGAGCAGCTGAGGGAACTGAGGTTGTTTAGTCTGGAGAAAAGGAGGCTGAGGGGAGACCTTATCGCTCTCTATACCTACCTGAAATGAAGTAGTAGGGAGGCAGGTATGTGCCTTTTCTCCAAGGTAGCTAGTGACAGAACAAGAGGCAATGGCTTTAAGTTGCGCCAAGGGAGGTACAGATTGGTGGTTGAGTCACCATCCCTGGAGGTATTTAAAAGACAGCTAGATGGGGTGCACAGAGAGATGGTTTAGTAGTGGACAGGTACGGTTGGACTCAATAATCTCAAAGGACTTCTCCAACCAAGTGATTCTATGATTCATTTCTGTCATCTCTATGAAAAGCTCAGGCAGTTTTATGAAAATTGGTAACTACATGAATGACATGCTTAGCAACATGGTTTAGAAGTGGAATTGGTAGAGCTGGGTTTATGGTTGGACTTGATGATCTTAAAAGTCTTTTCCAACCACTATGATTCTATGCTGAAAGAAACACTGAAGCAAACCTCCCATTAACATTTTCTATTTCCAAATAACAAAATACTTTTATTTTTCAGTTAAGTTCCAAATACACTGAATAGGCAGATGTAACCTTCATTATTATTCTCTAATAGTGCAGTACCAGCAATTGTGGCAAGTGAGAAGAGCACAGCTTTATGCTATGAGGTGTAGGACACGTAAGAAAAAGACTTTTTACTCAGATGCTGCTGCTGTAAATACCTATGAATGATTTTTATGTATTTGTGCTAGAGGGATTTAAAGCAAGGCATTTACCAAGATCTGCATTTGTCCTATACATGCTGCACTACAAATGGAAATGATCTATGGTAGCGTTCAGACTCAGAACCTCATGGTTTAACAGTTTTATGTTACTGAGAACTGCCTTTGGCTGTCCGAGCTTAAAAATAAATTCGCTACTTTAAACTTTATGATACTGATGTCAGTTTTTATTGTTGAATTCAACAAAGTGAAAACTTCAGAGAACAAGATCATGAAGAATTTGTCCCCATTTACGACAATTTAAAGCAAAAGGTGACCAGAGACTTCAGTTTATCCTTGCACTTGTACAGTCTAATTTCTTGTAAGGATCTTGTCACTGCAGGTTCTCAACTTCATGATGAACAGAACCACATCTGAATCTCTAGATAAAGGGTCTGGTTCTCATACACTCTGTTTATGTCCTTTTCTACTTTAAACAACTTCTAATACCTCTGTCTATTTTCAGTTTTATGACTAATTTTTATAGATCAATTTCTGCTCTCAGCTATGCTTGCTCCTGAATTTAGTGGTTTATAGCAATATAATCAAGATCAGATTTTACTTCAATGCCTACAAAGCTGTCTTCCCAAACAAAAGACTGTACTTCTGCATCTGTGGTTCCTAAATAATTATTGGCAACATCTTGATACTGGATCTGATTTTCTTAATGTCTCACTAGCCTTTGCATCTCAGAACCAAGATACAGATTGTATATATCTGCCTGAAACTTTAAACATGTAATGAAAAATCATTAATCTCTACCTGGGATCCATTGACTCCTTTTCCTCATTCCTTCAACAGACGGGATGACTTAACTGCATCATCCAGCGATATAAATAAGCAGGAAAATGAAGTTTTCCCTCCTTTTCGAGACTACAGGCTCATGCTGTTCCCCTCAAAGCCTGTAAGACATCACCACTTCTCCATACGCACTCAGTCGAGCTATGGCTGCAGCTCTACTCATGAGTCCCTCCAAGCCATACACCAGGTTTTCTTATTTTCCTGTGCCTTTTCCTATCAGTAGGACTGCCTTCTCTCATGCTAATGCTGCCAGGCAACCAAAGGGCACATCATCACTGTTTTGGTTTGAGAGGACAGAGAACATTTTTGCTAATTGACAGCATTTTCATCATTTGCTGACAACCAGCAGACTAGATTTGGCCTGAAGCCCTCAATGCTGAAAAGGCCTGGCTTATACTTTTCAGTCTTCATGGTAATAAACTGAAATGATTATGCATTATAAACAGATATTTGATGAGATTCTTTCCATTACTCCACTTTTTTTAAGTTTTCTTCAATAGGCAGGCTTTTAATCTAAGTTTCTTTCCATTAGCAAACCTATCTCTTCCCCTCACCCCGTGCCAGTATTTATGCAGTAGATTATTTTATGTTTATCTAAATGTTTTCTGTCATTCTAAACTGATTGCCTCGATGACTATTCCATTTGTTGTCTGAAATTAAAGCTCTGAAAATGTCACTGTGTAAGCTATAATATCTTAGCTTCGCTTACATCAGTCCAAAGAGTCTCTCCTCAGATTCTTGTTTTCTTAAATGCATTTGAATGGAACTATAAAACAAACCTCCTGCAAGAACTGGTAAGTCAGTGAATGGTTATTGCTTCAGTGGGAGCAATCACACAGTATCACAGAATCTGTCAGATGGACAGTGTTAATTCTTTGGTGTTTGGCTGGCAATTACAGAGCACGGGAAAATGCGTCTTAACCTAGAGGCAGAAATGGAAAGGGCAGTAACTACAGCCGTTGACACAATATAATAGCAGCTCACTGGTACCCTGAACAAGTCAGTGGTGAAATTACTGCTCCCAAAGTCAATACTTGCCAGCAGTTATTGAAGCATGTGTTGTGAGATCCTGTGGAAAGTTAGAATAAGGAGTAGCTGCATTTGTTCAGATACCACATCTCTATTTACTGAATTACAATTCCTTCTCCTGTTCCAGGGGGCACAAAACCCTCTTTCC
>NW_010332351.1:162893-176364 GCF_000700745.2 Antrostomus carolinensis
AATGGTTCTGCAATATTGATCTTGAAGAATCCATTTGAGAACTCCTAATTGTGGTTTTGCACTCAAGAACAAGACTTTTTGATTGACAGTTTTTTCTGTTTCTACCATAGTTCCTAAGTTAAGGAGGCAGAAGCAAGCCCTGTTCTGCAGATGGGGAAGTGCTTCACCCATCTGATGATAGGTTATTTCCAGGAGATGTTTTCATATCTTCTAAACCAGTTTCTACTCCCCCTTCAAGCATAAGGCTTAAAGAGGCGAGCACAATTTCTGTCTATCCAATTGTTTCAACTTACAATAGCAGGAGACACACCTGTGGGAATGGGATCAGCAACACAAGTACCTGGGCTGATAGAACAGCTTCAGGGCAAGTCAAAGGCAAGAAAGAGCTGGGTGGGCTTGGGTTGGGATCACACTGCACACACACAGCTGACTCAGTGGCCAGTTCTGTTCTCAGTCTAAAGCTGTTAAGTGTACTGCAAAAACACAAGCTTTTTTTTTTTTTTTTTTTTTCTTATTTTTCTAAGCAACAACCCTCTTCCTCCCCTCTCCCAGCAACTACGTCACCAGGAACTTTGTTGAAGTCCTGAAGAGCTTTATGGACAGTGTTATTTGATAAGGTGCATTTAAAGCACATCTGATTATGATCTGCAGCAAAATCAGAAGCTACTATAAATGTTATGTAATTGCAGCCTCACATACAATTGTTTCAATTGTAATGCTACTGCTTTTGTAATAGTGCTTGAAAGTTTATTTTAAACTAGTATGATAGAAAATGTTTCTCTCATTACTACCAGCTGTTATGGAAACTTTTGAACTGTGCTTAAAATAAAACTGAAAATGAAATATTCTTGTTTTCCCTTCTGACATATTGCTGAAATTGGTTAAATGGTAAAAGAAATTGATTGTTGATATTGTGATTAAGAACTGGAGAAAACTAGCAAGAAGGATGGGAATGAAGGAATGCCACTTTCTGACTAGCCTTGGATAGTTTACTTAGGTAAGAATTCTCAGGACATATTAGAGGCAGATTGTTTGAAATCCTCCCTTTTTGACATTTACACAGTAAATTTTTTTAGATAAACTCAGCAGTACAGATGCTTGATCTTCAGCTTCCCAATAGAAACATCTGGCCTAACAAAGGCATAAGAAGCTTTACATCTCTAAGCCCCTGACCGAGTTCGGTAATGATCACAGACTTACCATATGGCTGATGTTAAAAAGAAATATTGAGTAGTTAGGTTCAGTGATCACCACTTATCCCATGCTCTGACTGAGACAAGAATCTTGCATAGAAAACCAGGGTTTGGGGGGCACTGAGGAAGAAAGAAGGAGGTAGCTAGCCATAAGCAATTTTCTATATTTTTTAAAAGAATTTAAAAAAAATAAATCTTAAGGTTCCTATTCTGGGACATGACCCAGACTATAATAAGTTTGGTTGTGCAGAGAGAGTACTGGCTGTCAGTAAGAGGACATTCTTTCTATGTGGACTTAGCACCTGAAGAGGAACAACATAGGGCCAGTTTCAGGCAGAGATAAAATAAATAGATGTCCGTGGTGGCAAGCTGTCCTAGTAAGAGGTGTCCATGCTCCACCTCTCCCTAATGGCATGGTCCTGAGGTGATGGCCCTGCTGCTGTTCCTGCCACCAACAGCGGGGTCGAGCACACAGGAGAGGACAGTGGAAGCGGATGGAGGTGTTCCCACTCCCACCTCGCACTGCAGCAGCCGAAGAGAGCTATTTGTTTTCCTTCTACTTAGGACAAAAATACTCAGTTCTGCCTAAACTGCCAAGCAGCATTGAGCTGGTTCTGATCATGAACATTTTTCCTTACAAAGCAGTGCTGAGAAATAACAGATCCAGGCTTCAGGGCTGGCAGCAAGCCTTTCCTGTCAGCGGTGCACAATTTTACCACATCATCTCTGGCTTTTCCTTGCCCCCTGCATCACTTAACCCAGGTCTGCAAGTCTTCCAGCCTTACTACAATTTCACTGCAGCATTTCCTCTGTTTTGTCTCCTGCTTTTCTTTTCCACCTCGGCTGAACCTTTCCTTTCACCCTATCTGAACAGAAATTCTTTCCCTTTTCATTGTGTCTTCTGCCATGTCTTCTCCTGCCTTTACTGCTGCCTGACACATCCCAACCATCACTTCCCTGCAGACTCAGAGCTCCCAAATGGTTAAGGTTTAAAAATATTAAGGTTCTGAAACTAAAAGCAGTTTGGTAATAGGCAGCACTAGGCCAAGCCTGACCCATGTGCACCTGAACCTAAAGCACAATTAATATTTTGCTGCTTCTTACTTAATTTCTAAGGTAATTAAAACACACATCGTCTGAACTTAGCAGCCTATTGCCGCCTCTTCCTTTATGGCAAATAATCCCTTTACTCCCACCAGAGCCTCTTGAATAAATAACTCTCAAGCTTATTTGAACCTCTAGACATTAATATTCTGAACTTTCACAAATAATTGCAGGTTCTTGTAATAAATGAAGTATCAATGACTTACAATTTTTGAGAATACTTTCTTAAAATACACTATGGAAGGGAGAATATTACCGGGATTCCATTCTTGCAAAACAGGAATACTTGTGGCTGTCACTCTAAATTTTCTTGTTAATAATAATAAATTATAATTTAATTTACAATTCTAGTTTTTTTATACAAGGTGTATGTTAAAACCTGCAGCTTGAATCATGAATGTGACAGACCATGGGTTTTTTTTCTGTGTGCCAAAACAAACTGACTCAGAGATATCCTGCAAACAAGCCTACTGCTGATTTTTTTTTTTAGTGCAAAAAGGTCAGATTTTATTGAGGAAAAAAAAAAAAGTTGTTCAAACTAATAGCTACCTTTTCTCCCTACTGTTAACTCATAAATTCTATTAATGCTAATGAGTTGCATGCATTTATTAAAAAGCAAATATAACTTCCTCTATAAATAGATTTACATAATGGGACTACGCTTTGGCTTTAAGTACGTTGCTGGAATGGAGCCAAAGCCATAAACCCCATCACCTTCTCTAGCACAATATGAAATTCCAGCTTGTCATTCTAACCTTGAAGGCCACTGCAACTCCTTACATATTTGTTCTCAGTGTTGCCTTCTTATGCCATTGATTTATAAGTACATAACCAGAGCAGGCCAACAATAGTTCCTGCACCAAGCTTATTCGGATTAACTATTTGGGGGCCTCATACAGATGAAAGCACTGAGAACTGACTAAGGTATTCATAAAAAAAAAAATATTAGATGCAGCTCATGGTGACATTTAGAAAAACATGCACAGCTCTGATCTTTAAATAGCAGACTAACATCTTGGGAACAAAGTGGATTACAAAGTAAACCAGAATGGAAATTCTACTGAAAATTCTCACAGAGAACTGTATAAAGCATTCTTAAAGCTGCCTGCAAACATAATACTTCCAAAGGTGCAGATGACTGACTTGAAAATCTTCTGAGGTCCAAAAATAAGGATTTAATTTCCTTAAATATATCTAAACTGAAGAGATTTTTCAGTGGATAAAGTGTAAGGAATGGGATAATCAAGTTTCCAGCAGTATGGCCACTGCCTCTGACTAGGAAAGACTGTAGCAACAGGGATGTGAGCCAGACCATGCCACCCGCACCAGGGACCAAAGAACTTTATGTTGTTAAGAAAGTCTTTGAGCTTCATTCTCTGAATGTCATGTAGAATTTCTTCAGCTTGCAGTCACTTAATCAACTGGAATGATTTTTATTCTACTGAGAAGAACATGGTTCAAAGCTACTAGGAAAGTGGCTTTATGAAGGACTTGATTAACAGCAGAAAAAGTAACAGCTTTGGTCTTATATTTTATTATTGTGGTTACCATCCCAATAAGCACTAAAACCTCAACAATTTATTGGTAAGTTACAGAGTATGTAGATGTCCCATGTATTGTATTTAATACTAGCTTTTTCCTTCTTTTAACCTCAGAGCTGGGTAGTATCAGATTATTTTTTTTTTTTTTAATAAAGCTGTACAAGTATTAAAAAGATATAATCTCAGTACAATCAAATCACCCGATGCTTCTAATTCTTTTACTTCAGTCTCCAGTTGGCAGTAAGCTGTTCTGACACGGCCTCGAGTTGCTTTTTTTGACAAGATATTGCACAGTACAAGGTATGTGCACATATGCAAAGACATGGTAAAGAAACATTCAAATATGTAATTTAGACCCAGTGATGCTAACAAAAAATATGAATTCTTAATGTTAAATTTCTGATTTTGTTAGATAATGAGATACCTTCTAATAACAGGAAAGATGACTGATACCAAGGAGCTCTGTGGAACACACACATCACCAGTATCACTTACATCCTTAATATGGATTAAAGTGGATTACAGAACAAGCAGAAGAAAAGAAGCTGGTGGCTTATTCACTTCTGTAAGTTATTGAGTACTGGAACAGCTTGCCAGTCTTAACAGGAGAGATGAAATTATGGTGTGTACTTCTGTTGTGCTGAATAACTGCAGTGAAATACAGTATCTGATTACAAATGAGTTTTACGCAATTCATCTTTTCTGATTTGGAAGTTTAAAGCGAAATGACTAAGATGCAACAAGGTTATCAACTCCAGAATATCCTTTCTCACTGCCAGTGGCACCAAGCCCATTAAAATCTAATGGACTCTCACCATTCATTTCAGTAGCAGTGGATCACATCCTTGAAGAGAATGAAAGCAGGTTTTTCAGGATTAACAGAGATCCTGAATAGACAATAACATGTAATTACAGATGTGAAAGATGTGTATCTTGTATTTCTCTCAAAGCATTTAGATTACGTCTTCAAAAAACAGAAAAACCCCTCCTTTCTAAATACAGCTTTGCTTTTGTCACACATGTAATAAATGTGGCTGTCATGTCACACTGTAACTGAATTCAGCATACTCATAGAAAAGACCTATAACAGAAGACAAAGGTTAGCTCTTAAAAAGGGAAAGAACATGCTGTATATTTGTATTCACAGGAAATACATGGGGTTTTTTTTTCTTTTTCCAAAGGCAGCAATTTCAGTCATTTGAAAGCATTACAAAAATATGTCACATACTATTCCAAACAGTGGCACCTTTATCCTGAAAATTAATCCATCAGGAACAATCTCAATGTGCATAAATCTTTGCCTGGCACATCAACAATTCGATTTTCTCATTCAAAGATAATGTGTTCACCCCACAAAAAACATTAAGGGGTTTTAGTCTAGTCTAACACTGCTATATTTTTCTACTTTAAAATGAAAATAAATTTGTAAATTGGATCTGCTTTTTTTTTTTAAGTTTGCTACTTAATGCTTTGATTCATTTTTCCAAAACTTTTCTTCCAAACATATTCATTATCTCTACCTCTGCCTTCACATGCCCTGTGTTGCAGCTCTAGAAAAGGTAAGGAGAGACAAGCTATCAACCTTGATCAGGCCATTCTCATTCTGCTCCTTCAGTCGTTCATCTTGCGGTCATTTTTGATTTGCATTCAATCTCTGAATTTCTTGTTTCAGTACCCAGTGTCCAAAATTCTAATATTTTAAAGTTTTTATTGCCATTGTTGTTTAAAGAAAAATATAAAATACATATTACATATAATAGTTGTCTTATCCAAGCTGATGTCCTGGAGACTTGGAACAAGTCCAGAGTAATTTTTATGAAAAAGGATTATCTTCCACCACTTGTGCTGTCCCTATTTACAAAGAATCTCCAAGGTAACAGGGGCAAAAGAAAATTGTAAGTGGAGTGGTAGATTCACTGTAAAAACCTGTTCCTCAGTTAAGCAATCCTATTTTTCATATTTCATAAAATTAACTTAAATGCAAGAGGACAGTAACAATCTCAGTTGAAGAATTCAACTATTAGATCTACTAAAGGTGCACAGAATCTGGTTTACTAAACAAGATGTCAGGCATAGTTTTAAAATTAAAAACTAGTTCTACCCAGAATGCTCAGAAGCATTTCCTAGCCACCAGCTACCCACACGATTTCCCCCCCCCCCCAACCCCCCGGATATTTGAGCAAGCACTTATGCTTCCAGATCACATCCTCTTTGTCCTTCAGGCTTCCAGGTAGCAAAACAAGTCTTTAAAAACATTGTCCACTTCCCACTTTTGTCGATTGGGAAGGTTTTCTACAGTAGATGTGCTGAACCCTCAGGAAGTCAGAGTGGCATCAACTCATGTTCGGAAGATTATCTTTATAGCAATAAATATGTAGTAACTTATTTCTGAAGCTTCAAATCACTCAGGGTAATCTTTACACCTGGAAGTACAAACAACTCCTAAACCCCAGCAGTTTGAATAGAGCACAAAAAATTCTGAATAAGGATATTCTGCAGGCTTCAACAACCAAATTAATCTCAAGACCTTTTAAATTCAAGGATTTAATTTAATGGATTTCAACAGGGGGTTTTTTTGTCTATTTCTGACAGAAACAAAATGGCAGAAAAAATTAGGCATTTCATCTGAAGGCTAATAATGTTTTATTATGAAAGAGCTTTGCCCTCCAAAGGCAGAAGAACATTCCCATAGCTGTTGTTAATTCTGGGAAGCGATCCCTTGCCTGACAGCGAAGGCAGTGGCGGTGCTTGGTGGCGTGGGGCTGGGGCTCAGTGTCTGTCTGGATCACCACGGCGCGGGAGCTGGCAGCTCTTGGGCATTTGCCACAGTTTCTTTATGTCAGTGTCACAGCTTTCCCCATTTCCACAGCAACGTTTTACAGACAAATCAATTAATTAACTACTGCCAGAAGAAGGTTTTTAATTTACTTAATTAACTCAGTGATGCCTGGGTCATTTTCTAACTCCAATTGCCCCACTTAACTCTGTTTGAAGTGAGCTCAAAAGAAGGAGCCTACACTGCTGAGGGCTCTAAAAGAGCTTTTTTGTATGTAGATATGGTCTAAACAGAATCTCCCGTACACAGGGAGATGGAAGACAAAGTGATACCATGTAGGACATATAGGTATCACAACAACTCCCCATCATTTTTTACACAAGTCTGATAGACCCAAGAGAACTTTGATATTAAAATAATAATTCAGCAAAGCTCAAGACAGGCAGATAATCTCTCAAGAAATTTCCCTTTCCCTCTCTGATGCAGTTGTGTGCTGTTGCAAAGCACTAATAAGCATTTTCTATTTCACCTGCAATTGTCAGATGCCTGCAACAAATCCCTGTGTTTCAACTTGCAGAACTCTCTGGGATGCAGTATGATGAAGGGTACTATAAGATATCTTTGTTATTACAGAAAGATACTCAAACTCTTTCTACTCTCTGGACATCCACAAAATAATGTCTTTGTCTTACAGACCTTCTAAACTAACTGCTGTAATACCCACTCCAGGGAAATGCTGTCAAATGCCAAGAGGATGCACACACTCGCAAACACCCACTGTCTTTCTCTAATTGAAATGCAGAATATTAATATAGCACCTCTACCATTAAAAGCCTGCACTAAAAAACACACACTTGTTTCTAGAACAACTTTCAATCTGCTCTGAGCTGCTGTTTGAACAAATCTCTATCACTGTTATTTTATTTCAGCCCATGAATGGAATCAGCTACACTTCACCGAGTTCCTTTTTTCTCCCTCTTCTTTTTTTTTGGATAATGGAACTGCCTCAAATTAATAGGCTGGTTTCAATAGCTTATGAATTCTGTCTACCCTTTAAATAGAGAAGCATATCCTTTATGGTTTAAATTTGTTTGTTCCTAGTATATATGTATTTCCAAAAACTCATATACAAATAGACATAGTACACTTCTACTCCAAATAGCATTTAAAGCTAACGGTCTTTTCCTACCCTACTCATTTACAATGTCAAACATAATACTCCCAATCTGATTAACAAGCTGTGCTTCCAGTACTCCACTTGGATGTTCAATATAACTTCTGTTCTCATTAAGCCTAGCAACATTTGCTCTTCATTCCAGTTCATTCATAGTCAACGCAAATGTTAAATTTTAATTAAGAAGAAGTGATTTGGGTTTGCTTAAGAATGACAAGAGATACTCACAGTCCATTTGTTTTGTACATTCTTGATGGCTACAGACTTCAACATGCATAATTCAATATTATGTTTAAAAGCACCCTCATTTAACAACTTGATGATGAAGCTTTATCACAAATTATGTAGAAAAAATGTTCATAAGATTGTTCCAAGCATAAAATTGTACAAAGAAAATTAAATGCATAAGATAAATATGTAAATATTATATATAAAAATATAAATTAAACTAAACTGAATTTATCTGGGTGGTAAAGCCAAGTGCAATGGAATTGTATCATGTATGAGCAATAAATCCTGAATTGTGTTGTAGGCAAGAAGTGTTCTGCATTTATGACACCAGGGACGTACAGAGAGACGTGCTAAGCACAAGTACTAACCTAAATCATGTCTAAAGCATTGAGTAGCTACACACATTAACCAGAGGTGCTAAGGCAGGAAGCAACAGACCTTTGCAGGTTGCAAACCCTTGCAGTAAAACGGCAATAGCTCCAAATGGACACGTAGAGATTTGGCCATGAAAGAACCAGAGCTAACTTTGCGCAAAAAGAACGAGGCACCTTTATTTTCTTTAAAACAAATTCATAAGAACGTCCATGGACATTAGCTGGTCCCTCTAGGTACATTCACAGGTTTCATACATAAAAGCATGACCAAGGATCAGCAGAGTATAAAATTACATTGTAATTAATTCAAACCCACTATCACACTTAGATATAAAGCACTGTGACAATACAAGCCAGAATCACAGCCTCCCTTGTGAAATGGAAAGAATAAGAGCAGGAAAAAATGAGGAGGGTCCTACACATCACACACAATGGTGACACAAGGAGCTGTTAGGTGATTGCTTGCAGCATATCTCATAAAATTATCTACAGAAAGGTAAATATACATGTAAAAAATTCTGTGGTTAATGGAGCATTACAAAAAGCATTAAATTCATAGAATCATAGATTCTCCTGGTTGGAAAAGACCTCTGAGATCATCGAGTCCAAACATACCTGTCTATTACTAAACCATATCTCTGAGCACCCCATCTAGTTGTCTTTCAAACACCTCCAGGGATGGTGACTCAACCACCTCCCTAGGCAACCCATTCCAGTGCCTGAAAACCCTTTCAGTGAAGAAGTATTTCCTGACATCCAATCTGTACCTCCTCTGGTGTAATTTATGGCCATTGCCTCTTGTTCTATCACTAGTTACCTAGTGACCTAGGGAGAAAAGGCACCTACCTGCCTCCCTACTACTTCCTTTCAGGTAGTTGTAGAGAGTGATAAGGCCTCCCCTCAGCCTCCTCTTCTCCAGACTAAACAACCCCAGTTCCCTCAGCCACTCCTCATAAGACTTGTTCTCCAGCCCCTTCACCAGCTTCATTCACCCTTCTCTGGACATGCTCCAGTGCCTCAATGTCCTCCTTGTAATGAGGGGCCCAAAATTTTAAATTGCTTTAATGGTTCCTCCAAGTACCTAGCACACTTTCAGGGACTGTAAAAATAATAAATAACAATAATATTGGCAAAAGGAGGTGACATACTGTTCACTTCTCACTGCCACTAACCTTTCCACTGCACATGTGTTTACAAGACAGAAATATGCCATTAATGACAAAATGACCTACCGTGTGACAACTGGATAAAATCAAGGAAGAGAGATTTATGCCTGTCTCAAGTCAGAAAATTACTTGCTGTATAAACTGCATTGCTAAAGGTCATCAGCTGCTACAAAACTACACTTCAGAGGCATCTCCCTTCCTTACAGAAATGCAAATTATATATTTCACCAGAAACACATAACCTGTATGTTAGAACTGTACAGTGGCTGTATCACTTCAATCACATGCCCCACATATAGTAGGATGACTATATACTATTTCGTGAAACTAGGAATATCTTGTTCACATACCTATCAATCTCCTTGAGTTCCCATGAATCAGGAACATGAAAGACCCTATTCCTCCAAATGCAGTGGCTTATGAAATCCCATTTACCTTGCAGAGCTGCTCTTTCATCTACAGCAGCCTCACCTAACAGTTGCTTCCGAGGGTGAAACACAAAACAAAACAATTCTGCTTTTCTAGGAGTCATGTGTCAACCTTTGTGGAAAATAAGCAGGAAAATTTATTTTGTTTGCATTTCTTCCCCTTCCCCCTTTTTTAGCTACTCAAAAAGTAAAAACTGTAATTTTATGGTGGAATATAGGTTAGAATAGGAGAATTTCAAGTCATCTACTGAAATGCCAACAATGGATGTGTATGTCATTTGCTGAAAAGCGAAAATGTTACCTTGCTTCAATTACTAGGAAAAAAATGTCTGTCTTTACACTTCCTTTAACTGAACAGGAGAATCTTATGAATAGGTACTAAAGTCACACACCAGCTATGAATGCCCAATGCCCATCCATATATTGGCAACTGAGGAAAAAAGGGATGTAATTTAGCCTCAAATATGGGTCCCATGGCATGAGCTTCACTGTTTCATCAGTTCCCAACAGCTTATAGAGATGCTATAGGAATGAGGCCTGTTGAGAATCACAGAATGGTTTGGGTTGGAAGAGATCTTAAAGATCACCTAGTTCCAACCCCCCCATCATGAGGAGGGACACCTTCAACTAGACCAGGTTGCTCAAAGCCTCATCCAACCTGGCCTTAAACACTTCCAGGGAGGGGGCATCCACAGCTTCCCTGGGCAACCTGTTCCAGTGTCCCACCACCCTCACAGGAAAGAATTTCTTCCTAATATCTAATCTAAAACTACTCTTGTCCAGTTTAAAGCCATTACCCCTTGTCCTATTACTATCTGTCCTTGTAAAAAGTCCCTGCTCAGCCTTCCTGTAGCCCCTTCAGGTACTGGAAGGCCGCTATAAGGTCTCCCCAGAGCCTTCTCTTCTCCAGGCTGAACAGCCCCAACTCTCCTCAGCCTCTGAGCCATCTTACTTGTAAGTGTTGAAGCACCTGACACCACACTCAGTTTATGTGAACACTAAAACAGCCAGGATTTTCTCTTAATATTTCTGTTCCTGACGTAGTAATGAAAGATCTTTTGTGCCTTATTTGGGTGAAGTAAGTAATTATCTAGTAATAAAAGCATGATGCCTTGTGTGGGCTACCTTTGCATGTGATCAGTAGATCTGTTGCCTCTGAAGGTTACCACAGGACTGGCACAACATTCAACTGAAGAAAGAAAAGAAAGAAAAAGATCCCTGGTGTGTGTATATCAGAAGGTAGATGTTCAGCTCTTGTCTTGCTCCAGGAAGTATGCATTTGTATGCATCCTACATTAATATGTCTATAAAAAAGCAGCCTAAAGTAACACAACAGTTCCCTAGACAGATATGATATGTTTATGGATTGAATTATAAAGGTATGCATCAGCATTTTTTGAGAGAAACTTACAATCATAATGGACTCTGTTGACTGAAAATGCAAATAATTTCAGATAGACATTGTCTATGACTAATCTTTAATAGCTATAAGCCATTTGCTTAGTTACCACTTTGAAAAGACACTGAAATTTGTAATGAATGATACTAGAAATGATCTGCTCTGACTTCAGGAAAAACAGAGCAGAATACACAATTAATTATACGCTTTGTAGCTCAAGACGCTACAGAACATATATAATTCCATAAGCATGTGCCTATGAAGACAGTCTGAGGGACTGGGTTTTTTTATCCTCAAGAAGAGAAGGCTTCAGAGGTAATTACTGCAGCCTGACAATACCTAACAAAGGGGTCACCAAGAAGATAGACCCAGGCTCCCTACTGAAGTGTAGAAGAAAGAGAGATGATGGGCACAACTTGAAAGAGAGGGATCCTACTGAGTATTTAAAAAAAAAATAAAAAAATGCTCTGAGGATAATTAAGCACTGGAAAAGGTTTCCCAGAGGATCCACCCTCAGAGGTTTCCAAGACCTATTTGGACAAAGCCCTGAGCAACCTCCTCTGAATTCAGTGTTGCTTCTGCTTTGAGCAGATGGCCTCCTGAGATTCTTCCCACCTGGGGGAATACATGCTGCCATAATTACCCAATGAAGTTAAAGTTTCTAGTTAAGAACTGTAACCTGTTACAAGGGCCAATCAAAAGAATACACATACCTGATAAAAGTGGTATGGATTTTCACTCATGTCTTTAACAAAAGCAAAATAAATTAACATGGGCATAAACACTGTCATTTACATATAAAAAGTAGTGCAGTATAAAGACCTTCTCCCTCAGAGACATTCAAAATTATTTAAAGAAACAAGGCAAGAATTTAGTCAAATGGCTGAAGAGAGATACACGCAGAAAACTTTAGTTCAGAATAAAGATTGGCACTCAGTCCCTGGGAATTTTTGTTCATCAGGATCTCATTACAGGAACATAGCTTTCATGAACGAATCTGTTTCTATCATCGCATAGCACATTATAGATCTATATACAAGATCTAGTGAAAATAACTGTTTTCCCAAGTTTTTTTGTAATAAATATATTTCCAATTCAATTAATAGGTCAAGCTAAAGCTATGATACCAACAAGAAACATTTGCCTGTAGACATCCTGTTCTAAACAATACAACACCCAAGGCAAACCTGGTTAAAATGAGCTTTTTCAGCTTGCTTTTCTAGTGACAGGATGTTTTGGTATTGAACTCAGGTCTGCTTCCATTTAAGTCAGTGACAAAAGTTTTGTTGACTTAATAGGAATAGACTGGGCCATCGTGACTGAACCACTTCTCATGAATCTTAAAGTAAGTGGAAAAGAAACACATCTGTTAATTTAAATGTATGATTCAGGACCTGCAGACCTCCAAGCCTCTGAGCAATGCAGAAGCCATGAAGCAGCAGCTCTGCTCAGCACATTGTTAGTTTGTTGATTCATCTTTAGGTCTTGAATTCAGGGACATACACTGGGCAGTAGCTGCTGGAGATAACGACATAGTTGGCCAAATGTGACATAAAAATCAGTTCTCCAGGTGCTATCATTCCATGTCCACAGTTTCAAACTCATAGTATTCCTGTGTTCACCCAAGTCCTTTCTGCATGAAATAATGCCAATGACTGAAACAGTCTGGGACAGAGAAAGTGTGCTCATCATTCGGTTCATACACTTAGGTGTATTTGCCTGCCCAGCCCTGAAGAGCTGGCTCAAAAGTGAGGATATGATTTTCAGGTAATTACTTGGGAAGACTTATTTCACATGCTTTGAGCAGTTTTGATAATACTTGTTTGTTTTGTGTCATACAACTATTTTTCTGTATTTCACTGGGTCAGAGAAGGTGAGAAAATGAAGCACTTGAGGTATTTAGGCTTAATGACATTCAATGTTTGGCATAATCCATCACAATTTCTTCCTGGAAGTCCAAGACTATGCAGCAGGAACAACCGCTTAGTCACTAGGGTCCATTCACTTCAGTCCCAGGCTGAAACTTCATATCCATTCCCTGGGAAAAAGAGCTGCAACCTCACATCTGCTGTGGGTTTGAAGCAG
>NW_010332351.1:176381-188061 GCF_000700745.2 Antrostomus carolinensis
GTCTGCTTAACTAGAAGGAGAGTCAGAAAGTCCTCAGTCCTGTTCATTCCAGAGTTCCTTCCCTTCCAAATCTCCTGTAGAGATACAACATTTGCCAGGAGGAGGGGAATGTCTTAGGAGGTCAGATCTTATAAAGACAAATTAACAGGCTAGCTTCCAAGCCCGATGTAATCTGGAACTAGCACTGATTTAAGAAAATTGCACAAAACTACTCTTGGTGCAAAACCCACCAGTCTTCCTTCTCAATGCTTATTTTGAGAAATGAGCAGCCCAATTCAGATCTAAACCAGCTCAGAATCTGTCATCACACCCATGGCTTTAAATTTTACAGATTACCTTAACAGTGTTTAGTTACATATTATGGATCTGGATTTGTTAAAAAAATTGCAAAGGTTATAGCCTAACAGTATTGGTTCACATCTACCCTGCAAATATTTTTAATGAAAATATTATCCTTTCTGTTCTTCCCCCTGCCTCAAAATTTTAAAGGTTCCCATTCCCATGATGTTCTCCTTTTATCTTTCCATAATGGTAATAACATACTTACTGCTTGAGATGGCTTTTGTAGCTCCAGCTGCACTTCAGTATTTAATCAACTATAAAAGCCATTTATTGCTTCATAGACTCAATCTCCAGGAACATTATCACTTAACTATATGGTTGCCCAAAGCAACAAAAGGAAAGCTGTCTATATAGTACATACATGCCCCATTCATCTTTTTGTGTAGTTCTAGTATCCAAGAGTAAATTATAGCTATTTTGTATCACTAGTAATGTACCTTTACAAAATCAGTGAAAGGAAACGCACACCCTATGCTCACACAAACTATTTTTAGGGAAAACCACCATCTGGTAACTTCAGCTCCCAAATTATGGGAAGAAAAAAGAAAAAAGAAAACAAACCTAAAATAAGCAAGCAGGCATCTCTGATGTTTTACAAGGCATAGAAACCAGAACAACACTATCCCAGTGCTCACTGCTGAGGCAACAGTAGGGAATATTTCTCTCTCATCTGCACCATTTTGCATTTTTCAATACTGAAACATCCTGTCCTCTGCCACTAGATTTCTCAGTTATTCAGTGTAGCTCTTCAAGTTGGCCTTTATCTTTGCTATACAGAATATTTCACTATCATAAGCAAGTTTTACCATCATTTTGCAGATGATTCATGACCATGTTGAATGACACAAATTCTTTTAAAACTCTACCAATGAATACCCTCTAATATGAAAATCATTATTCCTGTCCTGTTTTCTGACTGGTTTTAGTCAATGCAAGCATATTCTCTCTTTTCTTATTCTTCTCTTACTCTTCTATAAACTTGCCTACTGGCACCTCGACTTGAGGCAGATCCTCTGCTTCTGTAAAGAACAGTTCCAGCATAACAACATCCTTAGGCTTCTTCTAAGTGAAAGTGGAAACAAAAACAACAACAACAACAACAAAAAGTCTAATCATCCTTGAATAGTCCTTAAACTCCTACAGAATAAGGCCTCTAGAATACAAATGCTGCATCCTGTACCCCTTCCCCATTCACATCTTCTCTGAGGACCTCAGTAGTTCACTCTTATGGCATATTCCAAATACCGTTTGCTCCTGCACAAGACAAGCACAGCCTTCGCTTCTCTTCTCTGTGTACTTTCTCATGCATACTGTAAGTCATTAGCCCTTTTATATTAAAGAAATAACCTGATTCATACAAAATAATTAACTATTTGATCCTTTTGGGACCTCTAAGTCTTAATGTAAAATTTCAGTCCTCTTGAATGTTAAAAAAAGTTTCTCTCTAAAGAAATGAGAAGGAAGTCCCATAGCACTCTAAATCAGTTTTGGCTTACCCAAATCTGATCATATTCACATCAGTGTGTTAGTCACTTATGTCCATGAACTCCTGGTCTGTAAGAGGTGACAACTCCTTCAGTACCAGGTAAAGTCACATTTCCAAGCTGTGGAAGCAGGTCAGGAGATCCTTGGTCACAGCTCTTGCTCAGGCCACTTCACATAAACCTGTAACTATGGTGTGTTGAACATAACAGAGAATATTACTCCTAGTAACGACAGTGAGATTTGCAGGCTACTTAAGGGATTATGCTCAGAAGATCTATGTTCTTTTAGTGTCCTTACAAATTTTCACAGTCTACAGCTAGTTAATAAAGGCAACAATAATAATGGATGTGATCCAACTCCTACTATAAAGATAATAGGACTTTTTCATAGGCTTTATGGACCCAGGTTTGAATTAGGACTACTGCAGATTTTCTGCAGCAAACTACAGCCAGCCTTTTTTCAGCTTCCTGCAGTGATTTACAGCATACTAGTTTGATCACTGAGTAGGAAGTGGCAAAAAGGGGATTTTCACATTGATACTAACAGGTATTTACTAGTTGTTCAAGCTTTCCTGACCATACTACACCACAGTGAGGCAAAAAGGGTTGTAGCAGAGAAAAACCAATTGGAAGGGATATACATCTGATGCACAGATGTACACGTCACACTGGGCAACTGAAAGACACATGCATCATCAAAGCAAGGAGAAGAATGGAGGATGAGCAAGGTTAGGGTATATTCTGGATCTAGGATAAGGAGATTTGAGAGAGAATAGATAAGGGGATGTGGAAAGATAAAAACGTGTAGGAAAGATTATGAAGAACACAAAGCTGACTGGGCATGGGGAAAAAAGTCAAGCTGGAATGTGAAAAATCAAGACTGAAATGTTTCAGGGGATTACAAAGCAAAGGGAGGTGCAATACAATGATAAAAATAATGACAAGGAAAGAGAAAGGAAGAGAGAAACCAAGACTCTGTGCACTTAATCTGTGCATGTAATTAATTTGAAATTAATGTCAAGGTTAGCAGGCAAGAATTTTGCTCTGTTTTCAGCAGTCCTTGTCCACAGCCAGAAGCACTAATATCTGACTATTTTATGAGGAATAGCAAAGATTTATTTTAAATTTTCATAATATATCAGCTGAATTACTTGATATTTAATGATATCAGATTAACCATGTCAACAATCACTCAGTTCCACTAACATGTTTGCAAAATCTTAAAGAATGTTGCTGAACATTCAATAAGCAGCAAAATCTTCAGCAGAACCTAGAGAAGACAATATACTTATTCCCCATCTCATTGCACCTACACAGGTTATGCCAAATATGGATTTTTTTCTATTATTTCCATGTCCCTTAAAATTTAAATGCCAACAAGAGTAAGTGTAGAGGTCCCTGTTCAAGTCACATTTTGGGAACACACTTCTAACTTGATGAATCATGGGCTGCTCCTAGCATGTAACTCAGCTCAGGTTAACTAGTGAGGTTCACATCTTCTGCGTCAGATTAGGTAATGGGATGAGTAATGGGAGTCCAGGATAGGTCATTTTCTCTGAGGATTAATAACTTTAAAGACCAGACCTTGAGTGAAAGCACATGTCCACGTTTAACTTTTGCACTAGAACATTTGTATGGTATCACAATAGAGGCATAGCTGAGGTCAAATGCCATGCTCTACTTTCATTTCAGCAAATTTCTGTTAATATTTTCTTTGCATTTTTCCCAGCACTTTTCTGAATAGAAGGAAACTTGTAGATTGCTGTAGATAACCTGTGGAAAGATGCCCATTTTCTACTATTACAACTGCAATTAGTAATAAAAAAAAAAAAAATGCTGTCTACGGCAAATACTGAATACGACTTTCTTGTCCAAATAGAAATAATGAAATGGTACACTTTTTAAAAAGTGCTTGACTAAAGTACTGACTGAACTAAGTCTAAATGGGGAAAAAGGATAAAATTTTAGCATTAGGGCACACAAATGCTTTCTGCGTGAAACTGTCTTTATGTTTCTAACCTGTTAGGCAAAAATGTCTCAAAAAAAAAAAAGGTTTCAAAAGATGTGACAATCCTCTGCAGCTTTCAGGAGGAAAGACTGTGACAATGTCTTCACAGAAAATACAATTGCATCACACAGACAAACTCCAGTGTGTATGACCTAATTTAATCTCACTCACAGATATGAAAATATTTACATCAGCAGAATCAGGTAGCTCATGCAAATAGACTTAATCATCCTATATATAACACTAAAAGGGAAGGAAATTTAATGGATAACAAAAATAGACTTTAAGACCACAAGATTCATTTTATTAGAGAATGTATTTTGATTTTCATTACATTTCTCTGAGCTTACTGCAAGATCTTCTAGACTTCAGCCAAAACACATCCTGGCATTTCCACTGTAATGTTGAAAACCAAACTCTTTGGTGGATAGAGGCTTTGGCTGTGTAACAACAGACAGGGGCTGCACTTTAGGCTCTCCCACAGGCTTCCACAGCTCCCCATACAGAAGAGCATGATAGCAGCTGTATTTTTCTCTCCAGGCTAAAAGCCCACCATCTAGTTACTGAGATTAATCAAGCTATTATCTGTCTGCTCAAGCCACCGCGCATGTGTTTATAGCCAGCTGTGAACAGAAGGTTTCACCAAGATTTAAACTAACACACTGCATCTTCCTTTAGCCATGAAAGCAGATTAGCTAATGTGTCTTGCTACTTATTTCCAGATGACAAGAAGAGTACATGCAGTAACCATTTCTCAGATGACGGGTTCTCAGATGAGGGAGAAGCTAACCTGATCATTTGTCATTTCGTGAACATACCCTTATTATATGTATACAGAGCCTCAAATAGCAGATTCTTCTCACCCTATCCTCTGAACAATAATATTTTAGCCTTTCTGCCACTCTTGAGGGAGTTAGAGCTGTCACTAAAACTACTGCAAAAATGAGTTGGATAGTTCTGCCTAGGAATAACAAAAAATAAATTGTACATGACGTTTTCAACCTTCTTTGAAATTCCTGCAATTAAACACATTATCATTTTAAATTCTAGTATTTTAACAGCTGCAGAGGTATCTCCTTCACACTATGAGAATGTCCTGGCGCTGTGCAAGGAGTGAGTGCCAATATTTGCTATGTTTCTATCCAGAATCCCCAGGACTTTCTGAATTGGTTCAAAACGTACAGTTAAAATATGTCTGCATGTCTGTTTCCTCTGGGTTTGTAACTTTTCCCGTCCACTCAAAATGGTTCTGCCACCGAGATATTACACACTAGTTGTGGACACCAGACTAGCCACAAGCATTCCCATTACTTCTTTCTAGTGCAAAAGGCAGAAAATTGACATTGTGCAGTGTGGTTTGGTGACCTTCATTCCTCATCTAGACCCTGAGAATAAGTTCTGGATCTTTTTTTCTGTTGTTGTTGATCCATAACATTTGAAATGCATGTACTTAAGCCTGGTTGAGAAGATTTCATCTGACAGAGATTTGAATGAAATACAGCATAGCTCCTTTAGACACTAAATACAGCTTATGCCACAGTAATCCTCCAGATTCAATGAGCTGGAGATGAGTTTGGCTCTCCTGATATCTCAGCACCTGCAGCTGCTGCAGTGCAGTGCTACATTGGCTGTGCTGCACTCGCCTGCATAAAATGGCACACCACCGCTGCAGGAAAGGTGTGGGCACGAGATTCGAGCTCTGGGTTTAAGAGCCAATATTTAGGCTCCTAAAGCTTATATATATATAAACATATACATAAACCAAGCCTAAATTTTACATGTTCTGAAACTATTCCCTTCCAAATAGGGAAGCACTTCCAAACTAGGGTCAATACTTCTGTGTGGGGGAAAAAACCTCAAACAAAACCCCACCAAACAAACAAGCAAAACCCACCCAAAAAAGGGAACACGGGAATGAAATAAAGACAGCAAAGCATCTGAGATCCACCTCTCACTGTGAGACTGTTGTGCTATCTTAGAGCACAGGGGCAGTGTTTTTTATTGCCTACTAAAAAGAAGACATTTGGGGCTATGTTAGATGGTTCTTGGACACCTGGCCACCACACTGCCGATCCAGAACAGCACAGGTCTCCATTAGGTCCTGTGCCATATAAACGTACCCTCTGCAAATGCCTCATATCCCATGACATCTAAAATGGCATTAGGTGTCCATAGTAACGCAACAGAGTCCTGCTCCAGATGTCACATCCTGGCTAGTTACTGATCTCTTAAGTTTGCAGAATTATTCAGGTTGTTTTAACTCCTCTCCCCAAATACCAATTAATCTGTCTCAACATAAGCTACTCCTGTGTATCATCATTACCTTCAAACAAAAGGAAAAACAACTCCTTTTATAATTGCAGTAATCAGTCTCAACTCTGCAAAAGAAAAAATAACCAGTATCTTAGTGCACATCTACTTCTGAAAAGTAGCGACGCTGAGTCAGACTGAACAGTGGGTTTATAAAACAGAACAGAACTACTGTAGAAAAGATAATATATTGTATGCAAGACAATACAATAAGATATGCTTTGTGCAAGTTATTTATTTCCACTCAGCTTATTCCTATTCTGTTTTAACAGTATTTCCATATGTGTGAACCCTCTGAAAACTTGAAACCACAAAATGTGAGCAAATCTGTACAAGAAAAAAATCTTTTTTTTTCCTGTACAGATTTTATTTGGTCCAGTGCTAATTTGAATATAATGAGACACTTCTCAGAAGAAAATAAAGTCTGATTTAAGAAAAACATTAAGTAAAGGAACAGGCAAATGAAAGCAACATCTCTGACGGAACAGTATTATGATTTCCTAACTGGTCAAAACCATATCAAACCAATAAAATGGAAGACTGTGGTTAATTTGAGAACTGTATAGTTACCATTCCACAGGGATCTGCCCTAGCATTGAATTCAATTGCAGCTCGAGATGACATTTCTGCTGCTTAAGAACAAGAAAGGCAGAATAAACTCAGACAATACTTTATCTGCATTGCAACTTGCTCCAAGTCAAGCCCTTTGTTATGCTCAAGCGAGCACTGGACAGGCTATCACTGCTCTCTGACAACACTTCCCCAGGCTGGACTAATAATTAAAAATAAAGCCAACTGTACCATGACAGTTCTTACACAACATCAGTCACTGGAAAAGCTTTGGTGACCATCTTCTTTCCCTCTAATATTATATTTTAAAATGCATGCTTGCAACTTGTGTGGAATCCCATCAAGAAGGAAAAAAATGCAATTAAAACATTGCAGGAAATGCCTACCTGCAGAACCATCCAGAATACAGTGCTGGCAAACCAGTGGTACTACAGATATATCTGACAGCTCAGGAAACATAGTTGGCTCCAAATCTGTAGCTGTTAAACTTAGACAGGGACTAGGTTTTTCTTGTTGTGTCCTCAGGGCTTATTCTCTCCTCTGAACTCTCCTACCACATTCATTTTCACCAGTCCTTGACTACCTACCAATGCCTGAGATCCATCACCTACAAAGTAGGACTTCTAAAGCCTAGAGGGAGATTTAATGGTACTTTATGCAGCATTAAACAAGGCAGTTAAAAAAAAATAAATAAAGCTTTGATCTGAGATTGAAGCAATGCTTATTTCATTAATGTCTGTGCCCCTGTGGTTCCCTAGCTGTTTCTTAGTCACACTCTTTTCCTCCTGCTCATCACAAGGGTCAAAGCAATTTTTTGAGGGACTCTAGAGGTCACATGAAAAATAGAATTCATTCAAAACACAGAGCATACAAAGTTATCTTTCTCTAAGGCCTCCGGATTTCTTTTTTCTGGGACCCTTTATCTTCATTCTTAATCTGCATGGCAAGAATAAGCACATCGGAAGGTTTGGGCTGGTTTTCTTAATAGAGTGTTTCACCCCGTAATGATTTCCTTTAAGCATATTTCAGGTGTTCTAATTCGTTAAATTTGAGCTATTTTCAAACACACTAAAACAAACAGAGAACTGTGAATAGCTAAAATTTAAACATCACTTGCAGCACAAACAAAACCACTGATCTTAGCAAACCTAACCCACCCATTTCTTGATTTGTTTTCTGTTTTCAAATTAACAACATAACAATGCAAAGCTTGAATTATGCTCCCAGGTTGGTGTTTAAAGAAGGTTTCCTTTTAAAGTTTATTATCCTTCACTTACTTCTCTCTCTCTCCACTACCCAATTTCTTTACTCTTCTATCTCAGGACTGAAGCTAATAAGATGAGGCTGACGTTGCTGCCCTGGGAGGCAGCAGATTTTCCCCTTCTCCTACATCTGCAGAAACCTGACACACTATTGCAGGCACCTCAGAGGGTCTCTAATTGACAACTGTCTCCTGCCTTTTCTTCTCCTTTCAAGTAAAAGCAATATAGGCACTTTTGTGGCTCTATGGATCGAGAAGACACATGTAAAAACTTTCATATCATATAATTGTGAATCTAACCACCACCTTTCAAATTAGAAATTTCCACTTCCAGCAATAGATTTTAATGTAAATAAGAGGCTCACAGTGATACCATTCAGGTATTTAAGACAGAAATATGGATGAAGAAGAAAGGACAACTACACAGGGAGCAGATGGTTTCCACCACTATACACTTTCCATACATAGAAAATTATGGATGGGTGTATATTCTTGATTCAGCACTACTCCTCTTCCTTACCTAAAAATAACATTTGTCAGAAGCAGCAAGAACTTGGGTAATACAACAGAGTAAATTTTCAGGAGGGCACCAAGCTGGGAGGAATTGGCAATACTCTAAAGAGGATAATTAAACCTTGACAAATTTTAAATACACTTAAAAATTTTATATATATATATATATATATATATATACACGCTGCTACTTAAGATGATCACAGGGGACAGGGGGCACTAAGCGGGGAAAAAGGACTGCATTGAGGAACAGAGTTCTTTATGTATCTTCTTAAGGACGAGAAACAACTGGCTTGATAGTACAAAAGGACCCACGGATTTCAATGGATCCACCATCCACTGGTCAAATATGTCAACTATTTCAGGCTGTTGTAGAAAGGGCAAACATCATACTAGGAAGAGAGCATCAGACGTGCCTCCTTTCAGTCCATTCAACCCAGGTAAATGGTCACAATGGGACTGCTGTGATCAGCATTAGTCGCTCCCAGATACAGTACACTGACTCCTTAGGGACTCAAAAGTGTAGCTTTTCTTCCCTATCAAATAAACATGTGTACCTCAAGGGCCAGGCTCTGATTTCCATCTCAAAGACTTGAAAAGCTTCCAAGTTAAGAAGGCTCAGATAGGGAGAAGACATTAGGAAAGTCTGTCTTGAAAAACTTCAGTCTTTTCCAAAACTGCACCTCTAAATTGTTGTAGCAGTTTTTCTGCTGGCTGGCAGAAAGTATTACTCATGTCCGCACAGCAGCAATAAGAATAAACAGAAGCATGTGGGGGACCCCAAACCAACAATCAATTAGGATAAGTCAGTAAAAAAAAAAAAAAAAAAAAGACTAATGAAGAGACAGAATATGAAAACAGTCTTCAATTACTCAAAAGGCTGCTGCCAAGAGTAAGAAAGTAATGCTTGAGAGAGCTTATTAGCAAATGATAGACCAAACATCTAAGAATTATTAATATGAGATTAATATGAGATTACTAAAGAGCTCACTTGAAAATTTGCTCTGATGCAAGCCAGTGTGGTATAGCTGTTTCTGAATTGGTTTTGTTCCTTTCTGCCAGACACTCTTTGAATGTTCAGTACAGCTTCAGAGGGGGTTTTTGGTTTTGTTTTGTTTATGGGGTTTTGGTTTTGTTTTGTTGTGGGTTTTTTTTAATTATTATTTTTGGTACTGTTTCATTTCTAGGAAAGTTCTCGCACAACAGCACTGAGGCTGTTAGAACTCCATGCATTGACTTTCAGGAATGTCCAGTTAAGACTACAAAAAATTCAGTCATTATTTTTCCACAGTTCAGTAAAAGCTGTATTTTACTTTTTAATCAAAATGTCACAGTATTTATAAAACAAAGAGAGCAAGAAAAAGCATGCCCACTTTCTTTACATCCTTCACAGATTTTTACCATTAGTCACATTTTATTTATGCTCAGGACTTTCAAATTACATTCAAATCCAAAAACTTTATGATGGAAGGAAGATTATCAAATAGAATATTTAAAGGGAATTCATAGAGTATTGCAGACATTAGAAAAAGAAAATCTCCTTTATACAATTCAGACATTACGATATGGATATCATCTTTTAAATAGATACTGTACTGCATTTTTATTGAATACTGTATTAATTTTTGAGACTATTAGGGAAAAGAATCAAATTAATTTAAAACAAATGTTAATTTTTATATTTAAATAAACATTTCATGAAGCTTTTACTGAATTCGCATAATCGTTGATTGTTTTCAAGCAGGTTACGATAAGATCTAGGGAACCACAGAACGGTTGAGGTTGGCAGGGACCTCCAGTTATCCTCCCATCCAACCCCCCTGTTCAAAGCAGAGGGTCACTTAGAGCTGGTTGCACTAGGCCATATCCAGCTTTTGGGTATCTCCAAGAATGATGATGTTACAAGCTCTCAGCTACCTGTGTCAAGTATTCATCCACCTTAACAGTTTAAACATCAAAAAAGTTATTCCTTATGCATAAACAGATTTTCCTACATTTTAGTTTACGCCTGTTGCCTCTTGCCCTGTCACTGAGCAGAGTCTGACTCAGTCTTCTTTACCCCCCCATCAGATATTTATACACATGGATAACATCCTGCTGATCCCCCTCTCAGTGAATTTCCACTGAGGAGGATATAATAGAATCATAGAATGGTTTGGATTGGAAGGGACCTTAAAGATCATCTAGTTCCAACCCCCCTGCCATCAGCAGGGACACCTTCCACTAGATCAGGTTGCTCAAAGCCTCATCCAGCCTGGCCTTAAACACTTCCAGGGAGGGGGCATCCACAACCTCCTTGGGCAACCTGTTCCAGTGTCTGACCACCCTTACAGTGAAGAACTTTTTCCTAATATCTAATCTAAACCTACCCTCTGCCAGCTTAAATCCATTACCCCTTGTCTTGTCATTAGTTGCCCTTATGAAAAGTCCTTCCCCAGCTTTCTTGTAGGCCCCCTTCAGGTACTAGAAGGCCGCTATAAGATCTCCCCAGAGCCTTCTCTTTTTCAGGCTGAACAGCCCCAACTCTCTCAGTCTGTCCTCATAGGAGAGGTGCTCCAGCCCTCAAATTATTATAAATTCTTGCTTTGAAGAGGGATGTTATGGAAATCAATTCTAGTCAATGCATGAGGTCAGGGCCAGCACTTGGTCTGTTCCATCTACACTAAAGAATCAAAGTACGTAAGTGACACACTATAGTAAAAATAAAGCCCTTTTTAGGTCCCAGAATATGAGATTATTATACAACTGGTATAAACCTGCGGTTCGTTCAGGCAGGCATTGTTACACGTCACAAAATGCACAAGCTGGTGTCTGTGAGGTGTCGGTGAACATGATACACTGCAACAGTGCTGTAGATGAGCACACTGGAACACAAGAAATTCAGTAAGGATGCCTCTGCTAATCTCAAATGCTAGTGTTCCTGAAATTAGTGGCAAAATTCCCACTAACATCACTCACAACGAAAATTTGGACTTAAGCCAGGCAGCTGGGAATAATGAACAGTATGAGGGAAAGTTCAGATGTGTTTAAGAGTCTGGACTCCAGAGTTCAAAATTAATATAAAAGCATATCAGAGAGGGTTAATATAAAATCTAAGGTACGAAAAGATGGATAACTAGCATCAATAGGTAACATGAAAAGACCCTGTAGTGTCCTACTGTTCTTACATCGCTGCTCCAAAGGAGCCAGCTC
>NW_010332351.1:188087-219813 GCF_000700745.2 Antrostomus carolinensis
CTTCTTTCTCCTCTTTAACGTCAGGATATTTATGGATTTGTCTTCCAAATATCCCATAGTCCACCTTCCTTCCTTCACTTTGCAAAAGACTCCTCACCTCTGCCATTAGTATATCAGCCTCCTGCAGTACCTGCATATGAGGGAGCAGGAGTTCCTCTCAATGAGTAATGGCAACAGTGAATTTCAGTTTAACGTCTGCTAAGTCTGTCTGGGGTTACACATCCAGACTGCTCTTTCAAGGCAATGGATTTGACGATGAGTAGGTTTCCAGAGGTTTAATAAAAATCCTGTTTCTAATATCCTAAACTACCTGGAGGCACTGAGACTGATAAACTGAGCTTAGGCTGTGATTATGAGACTTTGTCTTGATTTGCCAACATCCTGTGCCTGTGGATGTTGTTAATTCTGACCATCCTGTCTCATAACTTAAAGCTACCCCACAAAAAAAAACTGTCATTATATTTGGAGTCAAAAAAGTGAGGAACGTTCTGAAAACACTTTCATTATGTTATTTTAAAGCTATTATGAAAGACAACGTTGCAGGTTACCTGCTGCAGAGGTTTTAAACTGAAGCTCTTTGCTGCCCTCTGTAGATACATGCAAAAATTGAAAATTCAGGACACTGAAAATTGAACTGCATTTCATTTCTAACTTTTACATCCTGACCTATTCATTAAAGGGCACACAATATTACATAGTTTTCAGTACATTAAATAATCTCACACACTAGATTTCACTCTCCCCTCCACAAAAGACACATTTACCTAGGTCCGGTTAAGACTGATACTAAGGTCAGATGGAGAGTATCTAATCTCTGTTAGTAATGAGCTGTAGAAAGTGAGAAGTCCATGAACAAATCCAAATTGAGATCCCTCTTAGTTTTCTTCTAGTGCTCTCAGCGTTTCAGTATTGAAACATGTATGTTGGGAAAGGCAAAGGAAAAAGAGGAGTTCACATGAAACAAAGGACAGTTGTAAAGTCTTCCTGAAAAATATTCCCCTCCATACATACCTTCTTCCTCTTGATTTCTAGTGCTGTTAGCGACTCCCTTCATTGCCTTGGGCTAATAAAATACTCACTGTATCACTGGAGTGTTGTGGAATTAGTATTTTTAGGGCACTTTGAAGCTGGAAAGTGCTAAGTATTATTATTATTATTACAGATGAAAGGCCTGTTGAAGAAAATATGCAAAACTAGTCTTATCTTAAAACTTAAGATAGAAGTCTGAAATTCTGTAGGAATAAGCACTTCACAGTCAGCCTTTCACTGCAACTGCTCTTCGTGAAAAATGACAAGGAAACAGGCACTTTTCTACAGCTCAATCTGAATTCAAATAACTATTGAAGGGATCAAATGGTGACTTAAAACACATTTTCCTTCCCTTTTCCTAGATCACACACAGTTCCTTGATAGGAAAAAAACCCCAAAAAACAACATCTCCCATGCTTCGATATACACCTGCCACAGCAAGTACTAAGTCACAGAAAGTATCAGTGAGTATTTAACTGCATCACAAGTTACAGAAATGTAGAAATATCAACCAAATGGACATAGTAGGACCTGTAATTCCACCTCCCACTGCTATTGTGAGACAGTGATAGCAGAATATTTCTAGAGATGTTATACAGTGTACAGGAGAACAACAGGGACACCTCTTTACATCAGCTGATAGAGCTAGGGGTGAGGACAACCCTCAACAGGCACAAAAGTACTACTTTGCTGTGCTTAAAAGTAAAGTACTGTTGTTACTCAGAGATTCTGTGATGGAATTCATAGCTTACTTTCTTCTTCAGCTGAAAGGTTGCTCAGTTTTGGATAATTTGCACTTATCTCAATGGTCAGTTTTGACTTAATGCATTGAAGCACTTCCACAATGCAAATAGAAATATCAGAATCACAGAATCATTAAGGTTGGAAAAGACCTCTCAGATCATCCAGTCCAACCATCAACTCATCACCATCATGCCCACTAAACCATGTCCCTGAGTGCTACTTCTACATGTTTCTTGAACACCTCCAGGGATGGTGACTCCACCACTTCCCTGGGCAGCCTGTTCCAACCTCTGACCACTCTTTCAGAGAATGATTTTTTTCTAGTATCCAACCTGAACCTCCTCTGGCACAACTTAAGGCCATCACCTCTTGTCCTATAGCACTACTGGAATTTCCCCAAGTGAGAAATCATAGAAACACTGAATGTTTTCTACCTGCACATTGAGTCCTCAAATATTTTTCTTGATGTTTGTAAGGTAAAAAGAGTAGTTTTAATGTTTCCATGAATAGTTTCTTTAGTGCTCCTTTCTATTCACCTGAAGCTTAAGCAGGGTAGCACCTGAAACTTGGAACACTGAAAACTGTTGTGACAGCAAAGAGTTTCAATGGGAAAAGTGATCAAGAATTCACTATACTATTGAACTTCAAGTTTTATTTCTTTGTGATTCTACTATTCTACTGCAGTTATAACAAAAATGAAGTACCACACCAAGACATGCAAAGCTCTTATCTTTAAGCAGTGAATTAAGGAGGATAAGCATCTATACAGTAAAAGCTTTACTTAAGCTCCCCATTGTGTTGCAACAGAGTGATTGTTAATAAGCAGCAACTATCACAATAAAATCCTAAAATTTTGTAAAATTTCATCCCTATTTTGGAAAAATTAGGGCATACACTTGGTCACACACTGGTTCAGTAGAGGACCTAAAATCCCTGAAAATATGAGGAAGCAGGAAGGTAATTTTCCAATTAACATAATATTCCAAACATTGTTGTAGGAGCAAAAGCTTTATTTGAAAATATTAAAAAGGTCTTTTTCAATAAGGCTTAAAAGAGTTTATGTTCTATAATGATGAATTGTGAATGATGAACCTATATGAATGATGAATTGTTATTATAAAACAGCCTGATACAATAAGTATTTTTGTCATAATAAAACCTTTCAACCTTACTCAAAGCCCACTTTTGGGGTTTTTTTTTTTCCCAAACCAAAATATTTCAACCTCAACAAGCAAGGATGCTTTTACTTCCCCTTTAAATATCAAACATATTCATTAAAAAAAAAAAATAATAATTTTCTCAAAATGGAATTTCACAGTACAGAATATCTCCAACAGAACTTCTGGTCAGATATAACAATAAAAAGAAGAACGAAAACGTGCCGCAATAAAAACGGCAGAGAATCACTTAGAGTAAAGGCTGCTGCTAAAAGAGTTGTCCACCATTATTACATTAACACAGCTACCCAAGCAGTAAGTGGTAATACCTTCATTGGTGTTAAAACAAGCAAAAGCTTTTAAAGAACAGTTATTCCAAGATGTTCACCACTCTTACATGAATCAGCGGCATGGCTTATCTTTATCTACTTTTGTCAGGTCTGTAGAAGAATGTGTTCTTCAAGCAGAAGGATTTTTTAAACAGAAAGGAATGTGGAAGAGAACAACATGACTAGAAGAAATGCTTAAGTAGAAAATTCAATATCATATCCAGCATTCCCCTCCCAGCCAGGGCAGATGATACCCAAGTACGTCATTTTGCAGAGGCATTTTGTTTAGTTGCAGATTTCGCATTTAATTTCATAAAGAAACTCTTCCAGATTTCAGCTTTTACAAGTCATTGCCAAGTCTTATCACCAAGAGTCAAAATTGTGACTCTCTGGATTATGTTATGTACAGTGTGAATCACACTATCTTGAAAATTTCCTCTCCACACTGGTTAATTCCACATACATTACAAAGGTAAAAAATCCTGTGGTCAACAGACATAGAATTATAGAATCATTTTGGTTGGAAGAGACCTTTAAGATCGAGTCCAACCATAAAACAGTTACATAGCAACTATATATTATATAGCAAGGGTTCTATAACAACCATAAGCAAGAGTTCTCAGGGACCCTAATTCATATGACATTGAAACTGCCTGTGGCTCCAGTGTCTCTTATTTAAGGCTCCCAGTATTTCTAATATAATAAAGTTTCAGTCACAGGAAACTAAGCTTTTCTCATGTAGACCAGGCCATTGGGTTAAGTATTATCAACCAACTATTTCACTTGCACAAACTCAGTCTAGTGGCACTGACAAATAAAACAAGCTGAATTTGGACATGCTCTTACCCAGTCAGCTGGATGTTCTTCTGACAACAGCGCTTTTTATGATAATTAACTGCTTTTTGTATGTGTCACCCACTGCTCCCCAGTCATCACTGAATAACCCATGACCAGATGAAGAAGAAAGAAGGAGAAACTGTCAGAACGTAGGGCATATGCACTCTGAGGTGACAAGAAAAAATGAGTATAAAATCTATTTCTAGAACAACAGCACTTTTTCAAGAAAGTATCAGACTCTTGTAGCCTTCTGCATAGCACCCAGCAAACAGCCCCTACAGTCACAAAGTGTAAACGCAGAGCACTGCAATTTTCCATAGGTCATGAGTGCCCTATATGCAACAAGCACTCTGGCAGGAAACCTCTTCCATTACAAGTCCACTTGAAGAAGAAAATGTGGAGTTACATATCTCTTGCCACATAAATGTTAGAGTTGTTTAGTGCTACACTGAACGATGGGGATGATCTTAGGAAAGAGAGACATATTATTTGATGCTTAGATTTTTCTTTGGTTTCTGAGGAACAGAATCTGTAAATTCTTAACCTCATGTGAGTCTATTGCTACGATATGTGCTCTTAAAACTTAATCCAATGCACAAGACTGCGGACTTTTCCTTAAACTTTGAACCATGTTGCTCCTGGCAGTTGTACAGGAAAACACAAAGAGCTTTCTGCCCCATCTCACCAGGCTAATTACTCACTGCACATACAACTGGGCTCATTTTTTCTTTATAAACCTATCTCAAAGAGAGCAGTTACACAATCCCTCTATTATAAATATTTTAAAAGGATAAATTCATGCACTCAATATATAAAAGACACCTTCTAAAAGACATTTTTCTTAAGAAACATTCTTGCTACCACTGAGGCAGGGCAGCTATAAGTGTTAATTAACACAATTCACTCATTGCTGTCTACAAGATTAAAATATCAAACACCCCTGTCAAAGACTTAATAGGGATTCAATACACAATAGTTTTTCTAAACTTATGGAATACTACTGAACAAGAATGTAAGCTTGAAGGAAAATTAAGATTAGAGGCTTCTAAAACTGTATCTTAACAACATCATGCTGTTTCTCCATGGTGCCTCATGCTTATTGCCTTTCCACACAAAAACACTGTAAGAAATAGGTAAAGCCTTTACAAAAAAAAAATATTTCTCTTCACCTACAAAGTGAGCTGTACCAGCCTATCAGACACTTTTCTGTACCAGGTTTGATCTTATTTTGAAACCAACACAGGAGTAGTTATATCATCATTATGGAACTGTATACTCACAGACACACACAGAGAAAACTAATTTGTAAAATTCTTGTGGGAATCATGTAAACCAGTCTGAGTTGAAAATACAATCTTTCAGACTTTCATTTTCTATTAATTTCAAGCTTTTCAAGGTTGATTACTCAAACAAGAAAAGGAAATGGAAGAGTGGTTTTTCTTGCTTTAATTTTATAACATTTTCAGGAGAAAATAATTTCTCCTGCATTTTTTTTAATATTTTTTCTTAGAAAATAAGAATAATTATAATAATATGATCCTTTCTGAAAAAAAAAAAAAAACTCAGAAAAGATGGTGTTTAGCTCCTTAGCATACACTTAGTACAGCCATGATATACATTATGAGGTAAGATTAAACAGAACACTGAAAGTCTCCATCACAATGATAAAATATAGTTAGCTGCATCCATAGTGATTTAGTGAATCGAGATTACTATCCATTAATGCAAAGGTTAATAGGCCATTTGAAACACCTGGAAATTTCAGTCATCAGATAACATTTAGTCAAGGATGCAGCCAAAGAGGGCCAGACTTACCCCTCTGATGGCACTTCTCCATTCACTCAAATGGAGCCACACCAGGCTGTGTTCACAGACTGTTAAACTACAGACTCCCCTGATTCGGTGTCATTCCTATTCCAAACTTATTTCCTGAAAGCTCCAAAAAGGGAGACATGACATAGCACCTGCAGTGATCGCTGGAGATGTAGGTACCACCCTTCGTGGAGGGGTAGGTTTTCCAAAGCAGAGGCATCCTGCTCAGCACAGAGCCAGTACTGCTCCATTTTTACTCCTAAACCTCATGTCAGGCTGGATCCAAGTTCTGTGTCTCTTAGCATTGTTCTCTGCCTTGTTCAAAGCTGTCCCTACTCTTCCTGTCTGACTTCACTTGCTACACAGATGTTTTCTTTGTCAGACCCTCGGTTCATCCTGATCCCTGCTATCTCATTACCCTGGGTACATGCCCAAAGCCTAAACCTTAGGTTTGATTGTAAATAGCCCAATCATTAGAATGTCACTGGCTAATGAGTACTTGGCTTGAAAAACCTTCAGTATAGCAAGAGCACTGATAATAGCAGTCTATAAAGAATTTTGATAACAGTTAAATCCAGCTTGAAGCAATGGTATATTTTTGACTTAGTAAGCACTAGCAAAGTTGGAATTGCTAGTAGAGCCAAGAACTGTGAAATATTTATCTAGAAACAGACTTTGTCTAAGAAGTGCTGGCTTTAAAGGAACTGACCTTTGAAATGTTCCTTCCCAACAGATGTTTCAGCAAGGAACAGCCTGTACAGCAGTTTCCTCTCTATTTTTCAAAAAGATGGCCCTGCTTGTTTTAGGACTACATGACAATGGGACAGTTTTAGATCTGAAGGAATCCCGACGATTCAGAAACTTTCCGGTCTTTTTCTGGCAGCTATCAGACAGAATAAGAAAAAATTATCTCTTTTTTTGTGCATGTGTCATGTAACTCACCAAGCATTCCCTAAGCATTTACTAAGACTTATTATTTGTCCTTTCAGCATTATTTCCTATGTTTCCCTGGAGAGAATCAAAGAGGAATATCCCAAACTATTTTGGACAAGATTCTCTGAAATCTCACCTAATGTAGCCATTGAAGCATTGAAGATGCATCTCACATCTGCTCCCACTTGCTTGAGTGACTGTAGAAGGTTCACATGGAGAACCGTCATGATCTTGCAGGCTGCCCTATAACCTGCATGCCATGGTGTAAAACCTATTTTAGAGATTTATTTCCTTGAACTGTCTTCTCAAGCCAGTGAAGCCATTAAGATCCGAAATTCCAGTGCAGTACTCTAACCAACAAAATCCTACAGACGCTTTTAAAAACTAATTTTTAAAGCAACTATTCCTTTAAAAATAACTCCAAACCAAGGCTTCGTTTAAAAAGCGTACATTGAGCATCGCTTTACCCATTGCCTGCACTCCATGGGGCTGTGTTAATTGTTACAGAGCTAACCATAGGCCCATAAATAAAGCAAACTTGGAAAATAAATCTCCATTACAGTCTTTGCTTCTCAAAGTCCAAAAGGCATCAGCAGAGCGCCCTTACAAAAATCATGGTTTGTGGGGTCAGTGTGAGCTAGAAACCCTTAATAATTGCATTTGCAGTGCAGGTAATTTTAGGCTACGAATTGTTCCAATACATTAGTGTTATTATAAATTCAAATAAAACTGTGCACCTTTGTACAAATATCAGAAAGACTGTGTAAGGTATTAGGAATGAACTTAATTTATTAGAGCAAACGCTCAGAAAATAACACCTGTGTAAGGTATTAGGAATGAACTTAAAAATTTATTAGAGCAAACGCTCAGAAAATAACATTATGGCATTGACTTCTAAGAGGGAATCAATATAATATTTTGTACAGTTAAATATCTTCTCCAATTTAAATTTTATGTTGCGGCTTCAAAACCAATTAGGCTGCGTTACAGTCTGATGATTTGCCAAATTATCCTTTCTAAAACAAAAGTAGGTTTTGACTAACAGAGGTAAAGGAAAACTGCAACTACAGCATTTATTTTCATTTTTATAGCACAGTAGATCTAGGACTCCACCTCAATAAAACCATTTAAGCATATTTGTAAATTCATAGACATGAGAAGCCCCTACCAAATCACTATTTCAACATAATGGCTTTTCCATTAACTTACCTGAGACTGGCAAGCCATTTAATGGGTGTACTCATGTGTGATAAGTAACGTACACGCTCAAGTTTTTGTCACTCTGCTACAAAACTCCCTAAGTTAAAACAAGCATATCCTCATAATTCCCAGGGGAAAAAAAACAGCAGTGCCAGAACATCAACATGTAGTGGAAATAAACCAATAGAGGTCAGCAGCACATAACAGAAAGATCTTCTTAACACCAGCCATGTCAACTACAGTTATCTATGGACACAAAAAATTCTGAACTGATATGTGGTAGAAATTTTTCTGCCAAAAAATGGAACATTTTTTCATAATGAAAAGTATTTTCCTATTTTGAAAGCCATCAGTATTTCATCACTCAATACACATAGCAGAGCTTCAAAGTTTTGCTAACCTCTTGCACTGTATCGTTCCTTGGATGTCGGCCTTGTAGGGGTTAAATTTCTAGTTGCATATCTGATAATTTCACTGCAAAAGGGCTTAGACTGGCATAAAGAGATAGTAACTCAGATATCCCAGAATTTAATCTCCTTTACTTTAGGTAAGTAATGTTTTTTCAATGAGAGAAATTTGGTTTTTACTACTTTGGTAAAGGTACATATTTATCTATATTTCTAATTATACCAGTGTCATAAATTAGATTAATTTTAAGTTAAAATCCATCACATTTTTATTCTTCATTCCCAACAGGTAAGATTGCTCCTTGTGGGTAAGATCATGAATACACACCTGACCTCTGACTTACACAGGTTTAGAGATTTATTATTTTTTTAAATTTATTTTTAAATATGTTTGTGGAAAAATGTAATTTTAAAATAATTAGAGATTCTAATTATTTTAAACAAACATTCTCCTTTAATCCAACTGTAATGTCTATTTATGTCCTATAAAAAACAAAATTTGGATTGACAAATCCCTTTTAATGGATATTTACTTGAGAAATATTACATTCTAGTTGTCCAAACAAGTGGCTGCATGCAGTCTGGCAATCATGGATTACAGTTAACTAAAGGAGTATTAAGTCTGGAAAGTAACAAAGGCAGCATGAAAAGCAACAGCTTAAAACAAAACCTTTAAAAGAGGCATGGAACTAATTACTTTTTTGAGCAAGTAAGTTTGTTAAAAACTAATTTGCCACCTGCTGTCACAGAACAAGTCTTGATGAACTTAGTAACGAAGCAGTCAGATATTTGACTGAACAAGTCGAAGCATATTTTAATTTGATCAGGAATAAGACTACACAATAAAGCAACTGCAGAAGGAAAACTTACTACTTCATAATTCATTAAATACACGTTCCTTGTACCTAATAATGTTCTGGATATAAAGCAGGGCATGTTTGTTTAAAAGCAGGATCCAAGAGGTACTGTAACACTTTTTTACATTGGTTTTTTTTTTTCCTTTTAAAACAATTAATTTGTTAGCCTTTCCTCTGTATATCAGCTATAAGTAACTTTAGAACAATGTAATCCTACAGGTTTCAGCAGATGTCCTTACATACATTACACCCACCGACCTCCTGAATGAACACCAGCTTCCACAGAAACAATGGCTGAGACGTTGCCAAAGTGGCCCAGGGAATTAATGGAACCTCTTCCATTTATTTTCAGCCCACATGCTCTAGGGAGCGTTGAAATTCAAACATTTCTCCCTTTAACTTTCAAAGTGCAAAGACATAGTTGGAAAGATTATCGTCATGCAGTGTGTGCGTTCCTCTCATCTCCAAGGATTTAATTCTCTAATAATACAGCTCTGCAGCTTGTGGCCTAAGGTAAAACTACAGTCCTGACACAGGACTACGATTCATGATCAAAGTGACATTAGGCCTTGATCATTAACGCCTTTCCTCCATTTTACATAAAACGTACTGCCACAACTGAGGCACGAGAAGGATCATTTCTAGTTTGATTCTCCCTAGCTCAGAGACAGCAGGACAGGCTTTACTCCCATATTTTATGTACCTGTAACTTCATTGACCTCATGCCTAATTTGCCCTATCATCAGATCAGAATCAGAGCCATGGAGCACAGTAGAGCTATAATGGAGCTATAATGACAGTCATTTTGGAATACATTAATAATAATGAACTGAAACCTGCAGGTCTTTTCCAGATGAAAAGTTGCACTAACTTCAGTGATTGATTTCACCACTAGTTTTAGCTAACCAAAGATTGTAAGTTTGGGTGTTACAGTACAAAACTTCTCATTTTAAAATTGTATACAGGCAAAATAATTCAGTAGCCCATAAAAACATACAATTTTTTTTATAAATAAACATCCTTTGCTTATTAGTAGGACTCTAGTTCTCCGTGCTTATAGTGGTAAGTAGTGTAGCCATCTATTCTAGGCTATATTAATTCAAATAGGTGCTAAAAATAATTACATGTAGTTAGTTATAACATTGAACTTGAACTAGACAGTTATTCTCTAACTCTAGCATCCAAAGTATATTATTTCTCATCTTTCATATTTGGAGAATAATTTCAATTGCTAGGGAGGAAAATAATAAGTAAAAAAAAAAAAAGCTTGTAACTTTCCCTAGTAGCCAGTAAAGTTTTTAAGGTTTCCTGTTTGTTTTGTTTATTTCCAGAAAGTGTTTCACCATATGCTGTTAAATTTTGTCAGCTTATCAGTAGGGAAGTGATAGAGATTTATTTATAATAGAAAAAAAAAAATAGAGATTTATAATAGAAAAAAATAGAGATTTATAATAGAAAAAAAAATATTTTTTTTCCAGAGTGTTTAATTTATCTAATTGTTTTATTAAATATGAAAACACTATTGAGGTACTGCCTTCTTATTTATGAAGCACAGTCTCCTCAAAAACTTCATTACATACCTAAAATGTTTACAGATAAAAGTAATTTCTGACAACTCAAAAACTGAGGTTATTCTGGGAGAAAAGCAACTGCTTAAGGCAGCTAACACTGCTGAAGCCAAGTACATGATTATTAAAAGAATCTGTATTGGTATTTATATAAAAGATGCAGCGATATGTACTAGATTTCGAGTAAGAAATTTCAGTCTAGATTCCCAGATGGCTTTATTTCACGAATGTTTATCTACTGATCCAAACGTTTGAAAAGCAGAAATACAATATATTTTGATTTTGTAAGAGTTCAGACCCAAGTTTTATCTTTCCTCAAAAAGAAAAAAAAAAAAGGCGATTTTGTTATTGGGATTCTTTTTTTTAAAGTTAAATATAAGGGAAAGGCAAATTTCATAACCTGACAAAAGCTGTTGGGAAGTTTCACAGACAGCTTGGGGTTTGTTTTTGTGATTAATTTTCCCTAACTGTCCTTAAAGCTTGCATCAAAAGCTTTTTTATAATTCAAACCTAAGCCTTTATGTTTCACAATTAAAATAGATCATGAACATCATAGCATATGCTCCTGACCTCACTGGTCTTCACTAAAATAATTTTTTTTACTAGAAGTCACTGTCAAATAATCATGTAAAGTGTGTGTGTGTTTATCTCCACACATCATGGTGTCTTTGTAATAAATTCTCATATGCACTGACTAATCACAGCAAAGAAACTCTGATTTAGTTTTGCCAAAAAAATATTTCTTAGGCACACTGTGACCTACTTCAACAGTGCTTTAAATGCTTATTTTGGAAGTTTCATGGAAGAAATCTACAATCTATACAGGTCTCCTTCCATTTCAACACAGTAAATGAAATCCAGTGTTTTCCAAAAGAAATAAAAACTTAACACTTTTCAATAAAAACAGCTACCCAAACTGTCCAAACAAGTGACTACATTTTACAAACTGCCAAGAGCTCATGTTTTCCAGCAAAATTAAGAAAAAATAATTTAGAATCTGTCTTACTCTGTTTTTCAGTGGCCTAATTTAAGCACCCTAATTACATAAAAATTTTTGCCAAGACAGTCTATGAACCGGAGTTATACAGAAAAGAGAATGAAAAAAACATACTGCACAATCAGAAAGCATTAAAAAAAAAAAAGGTTCAAATGAGAAAATGACCTCAGGAAGACCCAGTAAGAACAGCTTCATTACAAACTTTCTCCGACTATATAAGTTGGTCTTGTCTGGTGCTAAATTCTCACATCCAAATGCATTCAGTTTGTACCTCATTCTCTGATCACAAACTGCAAGCTGTAGTTATAAAACCTTCTCATTTCTTGCACGCAGGTCAGCCACTTCCTTTCCATTATCCCTTATTTCTCACACAGAATCACAGGATCACAGAATGTCAGGGATTGGAAGGGACCTTGAAAGATCATCTAGTCCAATCCCCCTGCCAGAGCAGGAACAAACATCCCTCAAACATCCATCCCTGCTTGTCCACCAGGTCCCCCGCCAGGCTCAGCTAATTCAACAGCTCATCAGCAGGACGGCAGAGCACTAACGTCTGCACCACAAACTAACCTGAGTGTACTCTCAGTCTTGGTCTAAGGAAGAACCAGTTGGAACTCTAAGCGAACACACTATCAAGGCACAAGATGCTGTGGCCAGAAAATGTAAAACAGGATGCTCTGCTGATGCTGCTAAACATACAGTTCAAGGGATTGCCTGGACTTGGTGAAAGGAAGATCGTGTCCAACCGTTGTCTAGTAGAACAACTGGTCTGATCTAGTGAAAGAGATGGCTGCTGGAAAGGTAGCAGTATCTGCACAACAGTGTCCCCCATAGTTTGGTTTTCCCATCGTGGAATTCCCAAAGGAAAGTGAACTTTAAGGGAACACTGTGAATGTCCTTCCTGCAGAAAGATTCAACGTTGTCTCATGAATAACCCAAAATGAAAAAAATAACAGGTACTCTACTTATTGTATACTTTCACCTCTTCTGATCTGCTGCTTATTTTCACTGCCTCATATATACTCTTTTATCCTACAAAAATCAGACAAAAATGTATTAAATTTGCTTGTACTGCCCAAGGATTTGCGAGGCCTTAACCGCAACCAGCACAGAGCCTATGCTGGAAAGATCACAGAACCAGAGTCTGAAAGAGAACCAAAGACATTCATAAAATTACTTCTCATAACCCACCCCATAAAGATCTAGGTTTATCTACTTTAGAGACTAATTTTAGGATGAATTTCAAAAATACATACATGCAACAAAGGCAGGCAGAAGATGTAGACAAAAACATATCTATTGGGTCAGCATCTTTTATCTGACAGTGGCAATTAAGAACAAGGTGAGTATAGAGCAGTACTGCCATGGTGTACCTTCCAGAGGTCTAACCCACTGCTTGGGGACTTTGTAAACTGGAAATTGCATTTGAGAGATGGTAATAGGTCTCTTTTTGTTTCTTTTAATGACCCTGTCCAATCACATTGCAGCTCATTTCTACTCTTGACACGTACGACATCCCATGGCAGCAAGTTCTACAATTTAATTCTATGTAACTTAATTTTGAAATTCTCCATTAAGTACTGCATGAAGTACTTGTTTTATTTTACTAAATGTCAGATAATTTTAAACTGTGACTCTGTACCAATTTTTATGAGGGAATTGTTTTCCTTTCTATCTATTCATTCTTTTGTAAACCTCTACTGTACCTTACTTTAATCACCTCTTTGTTAAATTGAAGGCAAAAACCTCCTCCACAAATCAGGAGACAACAGCAGTATGGCTTTTAAAGATCTTTGCATTCTGACCGAGAATCTGTCTTGCTCAGGATGCTGTTATAGCTTCCTTCAAGAAAAGCCTTTGCCTTAACTAGCTGCCCTTCCTCTTCAGTTTAGACCACACAATTAGTGGATGATTTCAGACTATTCAGGAAGAGTTCCTCAAAGAAATATCAGAGCCTGATACAGAGGACTCTGTACCACTGCTCTGGAAAACCTATCCTGAAATGCAAGTAAAACAAAAAAATTTTGTTTTCCTTGTATACAATTTATGAACTGTTCTCATATCTCCCAAAGACAGTTTTGGTTAATGCTTAATTTAATTTCCAAATACACATGAAAACTGTAGTTTGTACTCTGTCTTCATTTACACTGACATTTAGGAGAGCCCTCTTCACACTAATTCTTTTTTCCAGATTAAAAGGAAGGCATAAACAGGAGGCTCTAATATCCTCTGCACATAATGCACTTTTGATACATGTCCATTCAAGTCAAAAAGACTAAGAAAGTGTTCTCTTACGCCTTGTTTTAAAATTACAGGCTCCTGGCTACTACCCACTCAAGAGATGTCAAATTTATGTTGAGAAGTAGGAATTGAACAATTTATTTCTTAAAGCTTCAGATTCCCTTTCCCAAGCTTCTGTTCTGTTTTGAGAAGAGAGAGGTGATCCTGATGCTTTGATTTACTACAATAAGGTGCTCTTTGAGAACTTTGTTGTTTCTCCCTTCAAGTGCAGACATCCCTCTACAGCACAGGGATCCAGCTGTTAGCACAGCGATAACCAGAGGAGATGGAGAAAAATACGGAATGGAAAATAGGTTGAAAACACTAAAGACAGAAAGATGAAATTAGGGATTTTTGAGGAATAACGTTTATAGAGGACCAAAGAGCCAGAAGGTCTCTGTACACATAAATATGCAGATACAGTGAAATACATCAAACTGTGGTATTAAACATTGTATCTCGAGACCACCTTGACTACAAGAGCCAAGTTTTCAGGGACAGGTAATATCTGTTACTAGACACAGCTGGAAAAGTTGCATACCCAAAAGCACCTATATTACTTCTAACTATGCAAGCTGGTCTTGATTCACACAGTGCTTCCAGAAGAACACAAAACCCTTATGTTGGGAAGTCCCTCCTACACATTTAGAGCCACAGGGATGATGTGGCAGTGACTTGCATTATTTCCTCACACCCCAGGCTCCTTCCAGCCATGGCTGTTCACACTTCCACTTCTTCTAGCCTGATGCCGCTTGTCTGTAAACCCTTTTATTTTCCAATAGCAAGCAGTGAGTCTTTGATATATTGTCTCAATTTACTTGGTTTCCTCAGAAGAGTGTCCTTATTGAGGATCCCCTGTAAACAACCGTCCTTCACATGGCACTGCATGCTGACCAGTAAAAAACAAGCAGGAAAACCAGTCTGGAAATACAAGCCAAGCAAAGTTTAGCAGTAACATAAAATGCTCCAAAACAGATTTTCCTGGAGATGTGATATTTCTGTTTACAGTCACAATTCTGACAGAGCTTTGTTTAAATACTTTTATGGCTCACCCTTAAGGAAGGAGTCCTAGTCTTTAAGCACCAGATCTTTTTGATGTGAAAGGTAGTAAAGTTTGGGTATAATGAACTGCACAGCCTCTAAACTCCTGGTGAGGTTGGACATGTCTCTGAGCAAGCTGATCTAGTTGAAGATGACCCTGCTCACTGCAGGACAGCTGGGCTAATTGACAGCAAAGGTCCCTTCCAACCCAAACCATTCTATGAGTCCATAAACACACATTTACAAATTTGCTAAGTTCAGACCTTCTCCTCAGGGTTCTGTGTAGTTGCTACTATTTGGCTGCTATTTGCAACTAACCAGTTAACTGCTTAGTTAACTTAGTAATTTGACAGACATAGCTTCCTTACTAATATCCATTAATTCCAGTTGAAATCACAGATGTATTAAACCAAAGCCATTTCTTACAATGCATGCCACAGCACACAGGACATTTTTTTAACTTAACAACTATGGAATAATTATTATTAGTTTGCTACAAACATTTCTATGGAAGCAAAAAGACTTAAAGATATCAAATATGTCACAAATACTGGAAGAAATGTCTGGTACTGGAGAGATGATAGTTGGATGAGTGAGATTTAAGAGGAACTGAACTCCAGCTGTCACACTGGTTGTCACTGGCAAGAACCTTTAGGCCAGAGCTACAGAGACTATAAATCCATTTATGTACCTGAACCTTTTCTCACTTGGCACTTCTGAACCCACAATCTGCTGAAGAAGAAGATAACTTTCTTCCAGTCCTGGCAGAGAGGATCTCTCTTTTTACAGTGAAGACCTGCAACATGAGCCCAGGTCATGAGCTGGGCCACGGAGCGTTACTGGACCCAAGAAGCCGCTATCACCTTACAGAGCCGAGTGCTGGATTTGAATTGCTAAGAGCATATGGATTTACATGGCTTGGATCTCTGCAAAACAGACACTTGAGGAGCATCCTTAATAAAAGGCCCGAGAAACAGCTTTTATCTCCTCTTCCACCTCTTCTACAAATAAACTGTAAGCAACAGAAGTCAATATTATTTCACTTAGGTTTCTTCCTCTCCTCCTACACTGCTGCAGCATTGTTTTTCAGATATATATAGGAGAGTATAGCCACACTTGGATTTTAGGGAATCCCAGAATCTCAAAGTAAATGAAATCTAATGAAGTGGAAAGATCTATATAATCCTTGCTCGCAGAGCAGTATCATTTATATCACAGAAAATTTATTCTTGACGTGTTATAGTCTAACTTCAAATTTCTTGAATTCACAGAGGGCTTTTGTTTTGTTTTTACCCTAACTACTCAATTTAACTTGGGCTATTTTTTTTTCTTAACATTTACTCCAGTATGTCATGCTCTGTTTGAGAGGAGTAATTGGTTCATTCCTTTAGGGGAAAAGCAAAAACACAAGCAAATGCAACATTTGCCCATAATGTTCACACACATTTTTGCTTTAAAGCAAAAATAAATAGTCTTTACATCCTCTACATATTAAAACAACAAAGTCTTTGCCCTAGTGAATATACTGTTAATTCTCTTAGATTTATGTCATTATTACACCATAGTTCAATAGGGTTTCTTACCAACCAAGCGAAAAAGCTTAGCTACATTAAGTAAACAATATTAACTACCGTATGGAAAGAAAATGCTGTTCTGGTTAAGGTGGTGGACTAAGATTAATAAAGTCTTAAATTCCAGATTCTGTCACAGTCTTCCCATGTGACATTGGAAAAGCTATATATTTATGCCCTGCCTTTAAATCCCTTCTATAAAACAGAAAAGTAATAACTATAAAACTATTTGGCAGAGCAACATTCTGGATTTGTGCTGAATCACTCCCTAGCATAACAGGGCCATGATTTTGATTAGGGATAATCTGCCATACTATAATAATTAATAAATAATAGTAATCTATGCCTTCAAGAATAAAAGTATCTGGACAAAGACCAAAGGTTTCACTGCGTTATTCAAGAAACTGAATTAAAGAACGTCACGTTAATACCAAGAAATGCAAAAAGCATGAGTACCAGGCCAAGGACGAGGGAAGGGAGTGCCAAGAATTACCTACCACAAATGCTGAGAGTTTTGGTCAGGTCACTAAGACATCTGTATCTCTTCCCATTACCGCTGCCTGCTGAAAGGCAGGGATTGCCATGCAATGAAGGAGCAATTGCACTGCTGAGGTTCACGCACATGCTCTCAGTTAAACCACCACCTTGACTCCATCAAACCCTGCAGCCACCCAACACCCCCAGGGCAGCAGCAGCAGCTATCCAGCCTGGCACTTCTGCACGGGCTGGTGGCCAGCCTTCAACTGCCACCCATGCCCTTGCTTCATGTCTCCTCCATTTCCTGCACCATTTCTAAGTGGTTTCTACTAAAACTGAAACACTCTAGTCCCGAGAGATGTATGGAACATTATGAAATGAGTATGAAACGTTATGAACAAGTATGAAACGTCATGTTCAAAATGCACTGATCACGTGTAGGTATAGTCTATAGGCACTGTAGAATCAGTGTGTGATGCGGTTGGTCTTGGTTTTAATGTAAAAGGGGAAAAACTAGTCAAATAAAATTAGTCTTGTACAAAATCCTGCCTGTTTTGCACCTGTTTTACTCTCCATAAAATAGTAGATAAAACTCTGCAGATGTTTTCAATATTAATGTTTGTGTACAGATTTATTTTCCAGGTAAAATTATACCCAAGACTGACACATATAAGATACCAAATCTGCTGTGGATGAAAAACACTGATAGCCATTTTATTTTCTTTCCTATGTGATTTACCAGTCTCACCCAATCTAGGGGGAGAAAAGACTGTAATGGATTTGAGTGCCACAGATTACATTTGTTAAGTAATTTTTCAAAAGTGCTTAAATTCTCACACGAGTTCATAAAAGCCTCAGAAAAAGATAATAACACTCCAAAGTATTAAAAGGAGCAAGAGAGCTACTAGTGGAATGTATACAGAGCACTTAATTAATTGCTCTGCACATTTTTTTGCTGTTCCTTCTAGCAGAATCTCCAACAGTAGCCAGGATGAGTACAGTAATTAATCCTTTTTATCATCTGAGATCAGCATGATTACTAGGTACACTTTTTAAGTGAAAATCTAGCCTGACATCCTGCTCTTAATTATTCATGGTCATGATTAAAGTTTAAGGAAGAAAAAAAAAAAAACAGGAAAAAAAGAAGAATGCACGTGTAATACATTTTTCCAAAATTATACTCAGTAAAGGGACAAAACCCAAAGACCATCTGCAAGACTTCAGTCACAACAATCCTCAGCATAAAGTCAACTAAAAGTGGGAATGAACTAAAAGTTAGACCTGAAAGTATTCAAGGCACTACCAAAGAAACAGGACACATCTGATGTTGCTTCTAGCCACGGGAAAGATAGCAAACATCTCTCTTATGCACTGTAGAAAATGAGAGACTAAAATTAAAACATTTGGGAATGCAGTTCACTGAGATACATCTGACACAGAATCACTGGTAGGGGTTGAAGGGACTTCTGGGGATCATCTAGTCCAACCACCCTGTCAAAGCAGGTTCACTTAGAGCAAGTTGCACAGGAAATGGAACATAACGCTACGTTTTAATGAGTCATTTTTAAAGTAAAGTGGTTTGACTGGCCATCATGTAGCTGCACCAGTGAATCTCAAGTAAATGACTTTTTCAAATCACTCACTGAAAAACACAGTAAAACTCTAATTTACTAGTTCTGTCATTTATTTGGATTATTGTATCATTTACTTTGATGATTGTAAATTAATTTTCAATATGAATGTAAAGAAAGCTGTCATACAGAATGCTTGATGGTGTATTTTCTAAGATGAGCACAGCTGGGTCATGGCAGCCTTTGCTATCACGTTTTTGCTAATGCTCAAAGGAGTGGAGTTCAATTAAATTTTAGACTACTTCAACATAAAACCAGTAACTTGTGAAAAGCTATCCACTATTCAACAACTCTTAAATACCTCCTACAGTCCTCTCTAAGTTTTCTTCTAGGAATACAAACATTACTTTATGCTGAATAGAAGTAAGAAAGCCAGGTTTATGCAAAACAACTGAAATACAAGCAGCTTAAGGCAACTCTAAGAGGTACCGCCTTCAGGTTTTTTTTAATTTACTTGTCACATTATAATAATACAGCTTATAATTTAAAGCAATAAAAGTGAAACAGAAAACTGAGAGCTTGATTCTGCAACTTATTAATGTAATTTAGGTGGAACAACTTGCAAGAATCAGCATGTGGAAAACATTTTCAAGCCTGGTCAGCTCTCTTGGCAAACACTTTACTAAATTTTATTATGATACCTAGAGATTGGTCAGTGGCAAAACAGCATGTGTTTACTTAACTTCTTACCATAAACTGGTGCTCAAGTGACTAATTTTCAATAAATTCACTGATAAGTTATGACTTAGTAATGTGTGTGTGAATTTGAATGCAGCACTGACTGTCCACACTGTACTCATAGTTCCCCTTAAACTGCTATGCTCATTTCTATCATTCAAATATAATAAATAAATATTCATATCACATCCCAACTATTACAGAGTTCTCCACAATTCACAATACTCAAAAAAAAAAAAAAAAAGGCAGAGCAAATGTCACTACCTCACCTCCCTAAATGTGGGGCAACAGGAATTAACAAAAACTACAGTTCATGCATACCAAGCCAAAATTCAAACTTACTATTCTGACAAAGAAGTAACATCAAATTAGTTTTCCAGACAAGCTCAGATTATTTGTACAATACCAGACAGAGAAGGTAAGATCAGAAGAATAGACTGTTTTTTGTTAAAAGCTATGAATATGAAATTACACACTTGGCTTATCATAATGCCATCTTTTGAATAAGTATTAATAATAATATCAGACACTATACCAGACAAGTCCTAGCAAAAAGATTTTGAATGTAGGTGAAGCTAAGGGTAAAGAATGGATTTCTATAGCTATCAGGAAACATTTTCAGGAAACCATTCTTAACAGTGCTATTAGGGGGTGCTCTGGTACAGTACAGTGACACACTTTCCCACTCATCTAGAATATGTATGGAACATTTGTACTTCAGCAGTGCAAAGACATCCTCCTTTGAATTGAAAACCCATTGCAATAGGTAATGAGTGTACAAAGTGAAAGATGTTAGGCTGGTAAAAATGTGCATTTTGTTCCAAATCAGCTCTTTAACCCCATATTGAAAGACGAGAGAGGGAAAAGCAGAGGAAAACAGCAAATGATGCTACAGTTCTGCAGTTAACCCTTACACAGTGCACTGTAGTTATTCCAAATACATGATGATTTGAAATAAATCAGGGTGCCATGATCCTAAGTATAATTTAGAAGGCATGTGTGTGTCAGCAAAGGAACTGCTAACAGACAGGCTGATAGAGCAAAGAAATAAATGTAGCAAGACCACATGAAAAAATGAGAATGGACATTAGAGTACAGAAATGCCTCATGTTGACTGTCTGTTGGTTCTGTGATAGAATAAGTACAAGGACAACTCTACCTGCCTCTTTCTGAAATTACCAGCCACTCTCCCTTGCTCTCCTATAGCCACTTGGCCTGTAGTTCATGGTTCTTGGTTTAATCCAATAGAATAAATCAGAGTACACATTCATCCATCTATGAAGATGGTTCACTCTGTTCTCTGTGCTTGGAACAACATTTAGATGACCGTATAAGGAAACTAAGTGATTATTTACAATGGCACTGGGAGCATGCAGCCAGTGCTGGTTTGTAATGGGGTTAGATCTAACAAGCGAAGGCTGTGACAAGTCTGCGGTGGAGACACTTCTAAGAGAATCACTGTTGCTCTTTCTAGCTGCTCTGGCAGTTGCTGTAAGTTCCCACTGCTCATTGGGAAGGTGAGTGTGTTTTTAATAACAGAAATAACAGAAAAAAATGAAGTTGCAAATGAAGTATGCTTTTAAGCTGCATCTAGGTTAAATCCTTTTAAATATGGAAAAATTCTCCTATCCATTCACAAAGATATGTGAATTTCCTCATTTTAAAAGTTGGCACTTTTCCGAAGTGTTTTTTTTTTTTTTAAATTATTTGTAGAGCTCAGGTTAAACTCACAGATGATTTCTATCTCCACAAAAATCCATTTAGAAAAAAAACAAAAACAAAAAACCCAAACCACAACACATTTTCCAAACAAGATTAAAAAAAATTACGTATTTTCAAATGGCATTTCCTCGCCTCTCTAAACTGCGTTAGTAGTCACTGTTGGAAGTTTATCTGTTATGCTTTATGAAATTTTTACAAAACTAAGATACTAGATTGGTTTATATGCATTTAATTGGTTAAATTTGCCTTTGTTTCAACTGATGACTGATTTCTAAGCTTCATTCCTGATAACCAGAACCTAAGACACCATTTTCTGTTTCCATTAAAGAGGTATCAAATACTTGATATGAAATAACAAAGCCTAAATCTGCTAATACAGATTTCAGTGAAATCCTGGAATGACTATTCAAGCCTGAATTTGTGCTATACATTCTTTTATTCATCTGTTAGAAAAACTGAGGCCAGGAGTTTTAAGACTTCATCAGACATTCATACACTTCAGTGAGCAAACCACTACAGCTGCATTTCTGCAGATCTGGTAACACTTTGACATAACTCTGTTTCCTGAAGTAAAAATGACAGTAACCTATTATTTTTACAGAACTTCATGTTCAATCAATTATTTTTTCATCTACTTAGGGCAGTTTATGTTTTGAGCCAGAAGAAGCAGTTCAGCATCAGGGTGTTTCCTCCTGTTTGCCAGCATATGGCCTGGGAAGAAGCCACAGAGACCAGCCAGCCACAGAGGCCACTCTATGGCCTTCAGACACCCAGTTGTCCTTAACCTTCCCAAGACAGTAAACTACAGTAAACTACTGCTCCATCTTTCCCTTTCTCTGTTCCCTCAGTGGTGTCACCTGTTTCTCTCCATCTGGATTGCCCTGTTCCCCAGGGATTGCTCTGTTCCCCAGGCATGATGGAACAGCAATTGTCAAACACCATTATCTCCAGCCACAGCAAACCCCGTGCCTGCCAAATGCATGTTCAATATTTCCACTTGGTGCTGAGCCTGAAAGTCGAGCCAAGCAGTTCTGTCTGTGCCATTAAAAGATTTCACCAAAGTGAAGAAGGAGAAAAAGGAGGTGAGGATTTGGACAAGTGGGTTCTGGGAAGAAAAAGGCGAAGACCAAGTAGAGAGGCAGGGATGGATTGTTAAATTAGTATTTTAGCTTTCTAAGAGTACTGTTTTCAGGCAATAATCAGGCAAATGAGAGGATATTTTATCTATGTAGCCAAACTGATCATACAAGGTTATGTCTGGGCTAAGAAATTTTCATGATTAGTCAATGTAATAAAAAGAAGAAAGACTAATCTATGCAAATTTAAACATTAATTTGCATAGATTAGTCTTTCTTCTTCTCAGTGGAGCCTCTGTAAAATCCAGAGCTGCTTAGTCAGGCTTCAGAAAGACAACAGACATTTTACGGCTGGCACACGAAGCAGCACAGTTGGGAATTGGCTGTTGGGAGCTAAACGCTACCTGTAGGATTTGGTACCTTTGCTGCATGTCACCTGGTGCAGACCGTCACCAGAATATGCACACGGCATATTCTAGTAATACACTTGGACACTGCCAGCAGTCCTAGCAATGACAGGTTAAGAGCCTTTGTTAGGAAAACAAAGGTATTTCTTCAGTTCTGGTTTTAAAAGACAAAGCTGTGACCAGGGCAGGATTTTGACCCTTAAAAACTGAAGATATAATTAGTATAGTTGAATTTACTAATTTTAAAGGCATCTTCAAATAAGATAGATTTTGAAGAATGACTAAATACTGGGAAATCTACAATAACATCAAGCAAGTGTTAATAAATACTCCTCTCTGGACAATAAACAACTGCCCTGGCTAAGGAGCTCAAATAATCTTACATCTATTCAGGCACATAGGATTAATTAACAGGTTTGATTTTAAAAGCTTTGCTGAAGTTTTCTAAGGTTATTAACTTGTGTAATCAATCTTGTCATATTATTCTCTGTTTTCATATTCCTAGGATTATTGCTAATGGTAAAAAAGTAACTGACAGAGTTTTGGAATTATGAATGCTCAGATTCTAACAGAAGAAAGCAACAATGTTAAACAGAACCACCTGGATTTGACAGATTATCAGAACAGTCTGAACAACAGGGGATCCTGACCTGCAAGACCCTAAGGCTTTGTGAAACATGAGCATGGGATGTCTTCACCAAAATGAAACCCTGGTAATTTTCTTAAATTTATTTAGCATTCTTTTTCAGAATAAATTGGTTTTAGTAGCTTAGGGAAAAACAAAACAAAGAAACAAACAAACAAGAAAAACCCAACCCCACTATATATTTCAGCTTACAGAAAAAATACACCTTCAGTGGAGATATAATATATTCTACATTGTTTTCCTATGATAACAATACTTTCAATTATATGTAAAGTACCACTGCTGTACTTGATGACAGACCCTTCTTAAACTGTCAGCTAGTTAATCCACTACACTTTGCATATTTCAAGTTAGCACAGTGTTTAGCTTCCTCTGGAAAAAGAGTGACAGAGATCTTCATTAATTTATAAATATTTTTTTATTTGGCCAAATATAACCTAAGTTATTCAAAACTGTACAGATAAGCATAGGCTACATAATTAGTAACAGTTACTAAAGCAGATTACATATTAATGGCTACTTTTGGAAGCAACAGGACTTCATCTGACCCTGAAAGTGAACACTTAATGTTCAATGATTAATCAGTAAGTTAACTGTTAAACTAAACATCGCTTTAAATGGTTATTTTACTTCAGTAGAAATAATCCTGCTGCTGGAAATATTCAGTTGCTCTTTGTGAATGGGAAACAGGTATATGAAAATTTCCGATTCCAATGAAATGGATCATTTATTTTTAATGATCATGAATTAGGAAACCATTACTCCTAGTACACAATGTCCATTTGGTGAGCAAGCTGTAACCAGCACAGCTCCTTGTAATATTCCTTTGAAAAGCACATTTGTGGCTATTTCATTAATAGAGAAAACAAACCTTGTAGCACATGAGCACTAATTTAATACCAGCAAGATCTGTTTTGAATGACAAAATATTTATGAGTTGTATTGCCAAAAGTGCGTTTAATGAGCTGCACCTAGAGTCTGAAAGTGGAAAAAGTTAGAGCAAATATAATGACATAAAATGTTGTTAAGTGAATGTGTCAGTCATATCTTTCAAGTGGTTTTAAAATATCAAATTTAAGATGTTTAATACACCCATAATAATTTCCTCTAATATCAGGGACTGAGTAACAAATTTACAGACACTAATCTGTAAACTATCAGTTAATCTGAAGTGGCTTGATGGAAACACTTGCTATTCCTTGGAACATAACTATCACTATCGTAGATTAGCAGAAAAGGCCATGGCACCTGCAGCCTCTGAGCTCCTAAAACAAAACATTGCAAAGACATGTTGTAAACACTGGTATTGCCACTGGCTCAGCAAAAGGTGAAGGAAAAACTGGAACTGTTTGAGAAAGTCCAGCACAGAGCCACCAAGATGATGAAGGGAGTGGAGCATCTCCCTGATGAGGAAAGGCTGAGGGAGCTGGGTCTCTTTAGCTTGGAGAAGAGGAGACTGAGGGGAGACCTCATTAATGTTTACAAATATGTTAAGGGCGAATGTCAGGAGGATGGAGCCAGGCTCTTCTCAGTGATGCCCAATGATAGGACAAGGGGCAGTGGGTGTGAGCTGGAACACAGGAGGTTCTGCTTAAACTTGAGAAAAAACTTCTTTACGGTGAGGGTGATGGAGCACTGGAACAGACTGCCCAGGGAGGTTGTGGAGTCTCCTTCTCTGGAGACATTCAAGACCCGCCTGGACACCTTCCTGTGTAATTTCATTTAGGTTCCTGCTCTGGCAGGGGGGTTGGACTAGATGATCTTTTGAGGTTCCTTCCAATCCCCAACATTCTGTGATTCTGTGAAAAACCAGGGCCAACCATGCTGCTGTTCTCCTGGCTGCCAGTTCCCCGTTCCTCCCTGCCTCTGAGGGTAAGTTTGCAGGACCTGCCTCTTCTGTGCTTTCTGATGTGAATACCTCTCCTGCCTATTGCTTTTGCAGAATCTCCTCTAGTCTTTGCTGCGCTCCATTTAGGCAGATAATTTCTCTTTGGTGGGCAGGTGGAATAGCCTGTCAGTGATAGGAGAAGGTGAAGCTGGTATCTCTGGAGCTATCAAGGTTTAGCCATCGGCTTGAGTCAAATCTGCATGAAGCTTTAGGAAGCCTGTTCAAGACTGAAGAGAGATATCAGTTTTACTTTCTCTTGCATACTTACAGCTGGACCAGCAAAGAAGAAAAAAAATCAGGAAGGGGGTAATTTCTATCTGGATGAGGGAATGAACATGGTAGTGGGGAATATAAACTACTCCATGGAGTAAATTCAAAATATTGCAGGAGAACTTAAAACCCCTGCATAGTAAGAAAGACAAAACCAAATATAGATGAAAGTGAAGTGATACATGTAAGGAAAAAACCCCATGTATACTGTGGTTGGCTCTGAAATAATTATCACCACTGAGGAATGAGATCTTGAGGCTCAGATTTCAGAGGAAGAAACCCAACACACACATCAACTGTTAAGAAGTCCTGGGCAATGAAGCCCATTAAATACAGTAACTCAAACTGAAACAAAGTAAAATAGGAAATATTACAGAAATGGACAAAGACTGTATACACTGGGACTCTTGAACCTGGAAAAGAAAACTGAAGTGGGATAGGAAAGAAATCTAAAGAAGAAATCTAAGAAATCTGGAACATTATGGAGCAGATTAAGAGGTAATGCTTGTTCACTGCCTTCCTAGACAAGGAATAAGGGGCACCAAAAGATGGCACCACAATAGATTTGAAGAGAAGATAGTTAACTACACATCTTGCTGCTAAGCTATGTTATTCCTTCCCACAGGATCTGTAATGCACACCTTGGTTCACAAGATGACTGGACAAAGTTATGGAAGAAAAATCCATTGACAGCTATTGAATATCAAGTAATCTTTTGTAATTTAGGAAATCTGAGTTGTGATGTGCTGGAAGCCATCAAAGTATTCTGAATAAGTATCACTACCTCACTATTCTATCCTCAGATACCTTCCGAAACATCTGTGACAGCCACCACCGAGGACAGGGATAGATCTTGCATCTGGAGTTAGTACAGCCAAAATGAGGTTACACAGGCAGGAATGACCTACTTACGTTCCTTGTTCAACAAGGAATTCAGTAATTTAATCTCTTGTTAGACCACAGCAAGACAGGGGCTGAACTTGCATTGAAAAGAATAAGGAGGGTTTCTGCAACTGGAATATTGAAGAACTGAAACTGGAATAGGGGACATACTGGAATTGCATGGACATACAAACCAAACCTGAAATCACCATGGGAAGCCATGCAATGCTGTCCAGTGCAGGACTCTTTACAAGAAAAAAAAATCCCACTGAACAAAATTAATTGTAAACCTGCAGTAACTAAGGTTTAGTTACTGAACTATTCTCTCAGTAGAATATTTGATAGCTGTCCACAAACGACATTTGCTGTCCAAACATCCCCATTTATTCATGGTGAATTGCTTCAACTACCTGCCAACTTCTTTTCCATGGATGAAGACTGCAGCATCTTACTTGGATATACGTGCTGGACATGCCTGTAATTAAATGATAACAGTTTGGCATAGCAAATTGCATCTAGCTTGGGGCACAGAGGGGATCTCAGACCTTTAACTGCATGGGCTGCACTTTATACATTTTTTTTTTTTAAATAGTCATTTACCTAATTAAGCTTTTGATCTGTCCTTGCCTGCTGCCTCATTCCTGCCTCTTTGAGCCCTCCCTGTCCATATGCTCTAGCATGGAAGCAGAGAGCTGAGGAGCTGCCAGATCCCAGGGGGGTCAGGGCTCTGGCACCCACACGTCCCCTCTGCCCCATGATCTGCCAGGGCAAGTGCACAGCCAGCCCCGGGGCCCACTGACATTGCTGCCTGAGCATATTCCATGTGCAAATGTTTAAAGCATCCACTGGTTTAAAGCAACACAACCATCGCTCACCACCAAACTAGCAGAGGCACTGGAGCAGCACAGGGTTTGCTAAAAAACCCTGCCAGCTTGTCCATCTGGCTGCAAGCACTGGAAGTCTATGTGAACAAATCTGTGGGCTGTGTCCTCAACTGCGGCAGCGCTGTCATAAAGCGGTGTCCTAGCACATATTTTGGGGTTTTGGGGGTAGGAAGGGGAAATGCTGCCATTGTGCCAGAGACTGAATAAAAAATAAATTAAAAAAACCCAACCAACAAAACCAAAAAAAATAAAACCCCACAAACAACAGATCAGATCACACCTTGATTACCTGTGCTTAATTCTGATCTTCACATTAAATATCACAAGTTAGAGACAATGCAGCTAAAGACACAGCAGTAATTGTTTCCATTGCAATAACACACCATGGCATCCACATAAAATCAAGCATCTCAATTTTGCATTGTGTAGAGGCAAAAAAGAAAGAAAAACTGTAGAGAGGCCAGAAAACCACAGGAGAGCCACAAGATGACTTAGGAAGTGAAAGAAATAGCTAAAAAAGATTTTCAAATACATATGCAATTCAGTTAAACAACAGCTCATGAAGGGACTTGGAAGAAGTTTTTCGTAAGGGACAAAAGCTAATACTGAAAGAGATGTTTTACATGAGTCCATGAATGTGCAATTCACAGAGTAAAAGACAAAGACCAAAGCTGAGCTCAGGAGCTATCTTCACAGTTTTCTTGAACTGTGAAATAATTGCTCAAGGGGTGTTGTGGGAACTCTACACAGTTCTGGGATATTTAAAAAACTGCAAAGGATGTAATCCTAGAAACAGCATTTTAAGATGAATTTTACCAGCAAGTACTCAGAGTATTTCCATTAATACCTTTTAGCCTTCTAGTTATTAAAACTCAAAATTGCTGGGGTTGCCCAGGAAGTTACTTTTTGTGGTGCCTTCCCTGAAAGCAACAATTTTTGCAAGGTTCAGTGATATTAGAGCCACCAGATTAACATTATATTTGAGAAAACTTATAGACAATATTCAATATTTTTTATGCATCAAACACTAAAGACACTAGTTTACCCCAAATCTGGATTTTAGTTTCTTATTACTTTAATTCCCCATGTAGCCTCTTAAAGCTCATTTTTGTCTTATTCCAAATGTTACATTGGGGTTTTTTTCTTCATCTTTCTCTTGCTCTTTTATTTTTTTTTTACTGTTCCCCTAATCCTGACTGTTACTTTCTCTGTTCTTGTCCTCTCCTGCACATACCGCTCTACTTTGTATTCTTCATCACTGTTGTCAAAGAAGCCCCACCAGAATCCACCTTTAGATTCTCTTCTGTTTTTTTCCCCACCTGCCCATTCTTTTTTCAATTATTCTCCAATTTCCATGGCTCCCATTACCTTTTTTTTTTTTTTTTTACATGCAATATTTGCATTTGGTAATGCAATGCAAAGCAGTATCACAGTTCAAATAATTTTACACAAACACTCTCCTTATGACTGTCCTTTCTTGTAGCTTCTATTCAGACTGCATACACATTTTGTTCAATTCTGTTTAAATGGCACAAGGACAGAACTAGGAATAGCTTTGTCATTTTAAGACTAGAGAAAGCAAACTGAAAGGAAATAAAATGTTTGAGTAGGAAATAAGACAGCTTTTTAACTGTCACCTGTCAGAAAATAAAAATGAATAAAAACAGAGTCTAAAAATAGGTTTAGAGGTCAGCTACCAAGGATAATTTTTTTAAGAAATGGTTATCTTTTTACTTCTAGAAGGTAAGTTACAAACAAAAGACACTTCCGCTCATCTGTCCTATCCTTCTACCACATACGGTTTTTATTTTTATCTTGATTGGAGATGTACTGATAGAAAAACCCATATTTCTTCAAAAAACAATTCCTTTCACTAAACATTTTGGTCATTAATTCTCCCTAAACAGAAAATTCAGAGGTATCACACATTTTTCTTCTCTACTCAGCTGTTCAACATTGTCTCTTAACCCATTAAATCTTTTGTTGTCCCACAGTCATTGCAAGTACCTGAAAATTTAATATAGATGACAAGCAAAAAAAACCACAGTCCACTTTTTTGAAGGATTTTTCCCACAGAATGGGATCAACACATTTCTGGGTCCTTCTGAGCACCAAAATGATAGTAAAAATGCTTACAACAAAGGGAGGTTAGAACATCAACAGCATACAAAATAATTTAATCTCTCCTTGGCACATAGAATCATTTTGGTTCAAAAAGACCTTTAAGAGCATCAAGTCCAACCATAAACCTAATACTACCAAGTCCACCTTTAAACCACGTCCCTAAGCACCATGTCTACACATCATGGTGCAGCTCTTCCTGTTTCAATGGCTTTAGTTGTGTCTGCTCAGAGAGAGATGCAGAGAGAAGGTCTGGTGGCCCTGGCTGGATGCAAGAGGCAGCTGGAATTGGACTCGTTGAGACACAACGCTGTCCTTCAGCTGCTGCACCTTTTGCTCATGTTACATTTGCACACTTGGGGACTACTTTAGCCTTTTTCATTTTATTTCCCTATTCAGGATGAAGACACGACAGCAGGCATTGCTAGTTCTTCTTTCTTTCAAATGCTCAACGAGGGTTACTCAACAGCCCATCTCTTTTCAGCCAGAATAGCATAAACAGTGCACATTGCATATAGCATATTACAAATACTTGACATTTCTAATGCATATAAGGATAGCCAAAATAATAGCATCCTAAAAGGAGAAGAGATAATAAAAGGAAAAAAGAACAAAGACTAATTAGTTCCTCTTCAAAAGAAAACAGAAGGGGAAAAAAGAACCATATATTAACAGTGATTTTCAGTCTCATTTCTATGCCATTCTCAGGTTAGCAGAGACAGGTATAATATTTCAAACATACCCAGGTACATTTACACAGATGCTGTGCTGTAGAGGGCTCCTCATTTAAAGAAGAGACTAGCCTCAGGCAAGTGCCTCACAAGAAATACTTTCTAATAGATGCTCAGCCCTATATCTTAGTTTGTAAAATTAAGTAGCTGTCAAAACAGATTAACCAACTGTCATGCAAAAAAGAAATACATACACAGTGGCACTGTGAAGACAAATTACTAAACAAATCTGATGCCAAGATAACTCTCAATTTTTAATTCAATTATTTATACAGTTCCCTGAATTTATTAAAATGGCAAATACCACATTCTACTTACTTAACACTAGCTGCAAATAATAAATGAAAAACATTTTGAGTAAAACCCATCTTCTCCACCACAGTCAAAGGTAGATGACATGGAAGGGTGTGTTACAAAGAAAAACACCATTAAGCGTTTATAGTGTCTGGAATAAAAACAGACAGCTACTGCAACAGATTACTTAAAAGCATCTTCATACAAGACCCAAGCACTTAGAACAGACCTGCATTTTCACTGTTGTCCTTGCCCACTGTATCTAACGAGCAGCAGCAATTGTAGCACAGCAGAGATGGCAAAACATTTTTCCACTGTAACCTCAGGAGCTAAGCAGCGCTGAGCTGTGACACGAGCGTTGGCAGGGCTGTGTGTATGAGAAGGGAATTTTTCATTCACTACTTTCCGTATGCTACAGTATTGCATCTTGACAGATTTGCAGGCCACAGCTGAACTGGATGTTTGTTTGTTTTAATTACAACACTGGAAAAAAAGATGTTGCTTGTATTCAGTGAAGGTATGGACTCAGTATGTAACACTTTTGCCTACATAATTACATTAAAGCTGCGTAAAATTAAGAACTAAAGCCTTTAAATAGAGCTTCTAAGCCTCTAAAAGTCCTATTAATGGTTAGCTTTGTTTTTTAAACAAGCTCTTTAGAAAATGCATACAAAGTGTTCATCAAAATCTGAAGATAGGACATGTTTTTACAAAGGAACAGAATTCTCTCAAATTATTTAGTTTCAAAATCACACTAAGATGACCTAAATCATAAAGCAACATACTTCTAGGATCATAAGACAGACACTACCAACGGCATCCCCCTCTTCCCTTCTAATCTTTATGAATTTTTTATTCTCCTGTCCAAATCTGTGCCCCAAATAATGCATTTTTGTCTTTTATGCAAGGAAGAGTCACTGATTCATCTTATGTCTAGCAGGTTTCATGACTTTCTTTTAAATTTCTTGTAAACTTGAAGTGGACAGATGATGCTGGAGCTGGAAGTGTCATTGATTCTATCCTGAGAAATGCCCTCAAAGTGAAAGAGAATCTGGTGGAAACTGTACTGCCTTCTGCTTGGACTTACCAGCCTTGTACATCATCAAGGAAATACATGCTGCAAAAGTTCCCTTGTTTAATAACTTTAATATGAGAGCTTTGTGATGGATTCTGAAAATTTCTTCCATGTTGAGGTCAACAGTTGTCCCAGAACAGTATGATTTTTTTTGTTGGCCACTTGGGTTGGGATGGGGGGGG